>NC_052619.1:30323688-30626701 GCF_016545825.1 Eucalyptus grandis
CTAATTCTAAATGACATTGGCATAATATATTTTTTGTGTTCTCTTAATAAAAATTCGTAATTAAAAATCTAATAATAAAAATCTAACTAAAGTAAGATATTATCTATTTTAAGTTAGGAAATAGACTGATCCGAATCCTATCTTAACTTATAAATTTATCCCGACATGCAATTTAATTCCAAGATATTATCTAACCCAGATATCATCTAAACATGCATTCTAATATAATTAAAAGGTATCTAACTATTCTATCATGCAATTCTACATAGGAAATCAAATATAATCTACATGATATGCAAATGCAATCTTTTTTTTGTATTTTCGAGATAAATAAAGCAATTAAAAGAGAAGCACAAAATCATTCGTAATCATCACACATCGTCCGAATCAGGAAACAATATCTAAATCAAACTTGATTATTTTGCTAATAAAATCGATAAATTGATCTTAAGCCTTAAAGATCAAGATATCAATATTATTCCCGCGTAATTAATTATTCCATCTAAAGCCTTATAGATGGAATAAAAAATCGGTATGTGGTTGCGAACTAGGAAATAAATCCTAATTGAAAGTTATGTCTATCACTCATGGATATGAAACTAGATATAAATAGACATATATTTAGGCAATAAAATCTCCAAATATACTAGAGATGCGCATCTTACCTAATTTGATGATATTCTTCCCAAATTTGGACCAAGTGCAATCGGATCGGGATTGAGACCAGCTTCTCGATGGCGAACGGCGGCAAGCATTACGTGCACGGCGATGAAGCATGGCTCCACGGTGCTTGGCTCACTCAGAAACCTGCACAGAATAAGTTCTTTCTTTTTCTGTTTTAGCAAAAACTCTCCCACGGACACAATGCACGGGATTCTGCAGCGTGGCTACATGCGACTGGAGTTGTCCAAAGATTGGTTTGCCGAAGTCAAGCACACAGTAAAGGGTTGACCCTCAACGAGTTGCTCACGGTGGGATTATGTGTGCACGTGTTCCTTGGACAACATTCAGAACTATCCTGGGAGTGCTTCTTCGTGGAGTGCTCCTTTATTCAATATTCGTGGCCTTTATTTTCCTTTCAAGTGATGGTAGCCCAGAACTCTCCAAGTAATCCAAGTGATGACGGAAAAAGTGAGGCCGGTTCAGACGTAAAAGAAACTTCGAACTGAGGACCCTCCACTTTGACAGGCCAAGCGTTGCAAATTGACAGCACCAACTTATTTGCCGATGGAGGGGATTCGTCGTCGTTGTCGACTGCCTCTTCGTTCAGAGCTTTGTATCTACCTTAGGCGTGGCCGGGCTTGTGAATTTCTGGGGCTCCTGAAGTCACGACGGCCAAAGCAGCAGCTTCTCGGTGTGATTGTCGCGAGGCTATTGGTTGGTACGGGTGCCGCTCGTCGTTGGGGGATCAGCGGCCTGGACTCACGGTGGATCAACAATGGATCGGCAGCCGCTTTGAGGACTTGAGGAATCCCTAGAATTTGTTCCTTCTTGTGTCTTTTTCGTAAAGGGCACTACGAGATGGATTGAACGGGGCTAGACCGAGAATGGTCTTCTTCTTTGCGTGCGTCTATGGCAAGTGCCAAGTTTGTGCTCTCCATTGTGCCGAATGTTGACCCCAGAGAAGTCCTCCAAGTGCTGCCGCTCAGGACCTTGAAGACCCCGCTCTCTCTCGGCTCTCACTCACAATTTTTATATTGTGGCTGACCTAGATTCTGTCGCAGTGTGTTTTCAATTGTATCGCCTCTCTCCCCAAAGAGAGTCCTCCTCCCTTGGCTTTTATACTCGCTTTTTCCGCCGATTCCCTTTTGATTGACCATGCGAATAGCTTATTCTGCTATATTGATTTCCTTTTTCAAGCAAATTTCTTCCTTGATTGACTAAATCCCAATCTTCTTTTGATTTTTCAATATACGCTTTCGACGTGCCCAAGATTATATGCCAGATTCCTTTTAATCAGTCGGCCACGGTCTGTTCAAATCTTGCATAAATTAATCTCCTAATTGAACACTTTCTAATGAAAATTTCAGTTCTTATAATGTCCATGGGCTTTGCCCAAGAATTTTCATTATTGCGGGTTTAGTCCAATTTCATTAAGTTCGAAGTCATCCATTTAAGTCCATTCATTGTTGGTCCCATGCAAATGCAATACAAATAAAATGCACCAAAAACTATATGCTTATGCAATTAACTATTTTTTTAGGGATAAAATTAACCCCTAATTTTTTAATGCAATAAATGATTAAACGGGTCGCCAAAATTTAGGTGTCAACAAATACTCTCTTCTAATAACTTGTAAAGTCAAGCCAATTGAGTAAAGTTGTTACCCTCTCTCTTGAAGATCTTAAAATTTTTACACGGTATCAAAGCCACCAAGAGAGAAGGAATTAAATCAAACCTCTCTTAAAAGTAAATTAGACCTTAGCATTTTCTTCCTCTTTTCTTCCTCTATGCTATCTTAAGTCATTCTTTAGTAACTTCCTGATATTATCAACACTCAACAATGCTACTATGGACGTTATTTGTTGTGGTACTCTCTTCTAATTATGAGCAATATCGTCGAGCAAAGTCGTCGTCAAATATCCAGGTAAGTATGAGCACCGGAGTCAAGCACACCTTCATTGGGTAGCCAAAAATGAGCATCGTGTTGTCATATAGTATTCAAGTAGCTGCAAGCGCCAGAGTTGGGCATACTTCATCAAGTAGCCAAAGATGAGCACTATGGGGTGATGTGGTTTAGTTTGTTGCAATACAAGTTAGGTTTCTACACAATTCTATCAAGTTTGTATGAGAAAATTATGTCAACTTTCTAAGCATGTGTTGCTTTAGCACTTGTCAAATACGGTTTGTTTAGTGTAAGGTTTGGCTTACACAGCACTTGATCACATATAGACTTTTAAAGAAAGTTACACCAATCATATGCAAGAAGCTGGATCCTCCAACTTGAGGAAGAGTAATAAACTATATTTATGGAGATTGGAGATTTCCTTGTTAGAAAATATCATTAAAGATATTATTAGATATCGGGGATATTATTTAATGTTTCATGATTCACTAAGATAAGTAATTTCCTTTCCTATGCATGTCGTTTGGGTATAAATACCCTCTTCTAATAAATTATAAAGTCAAGCCAATTGAGTAAAGATGTAGTCTTTATTGATTCTCTCTCCCTCTCTCTTGAAGATTTTAAAAGATTTGCACCTTCAATTCAGCAAACTCAAATTCCATGGAATAAAGAAAGTTATGGTAAAATTTGGAACAAACAAAATATGTGGTTGACATTGAACAAAAAATGACAAGTTATGACTTGACAATATTTCCCACATTGAACAATGCTTTAAAGTTTGAGAATCATAGTGCACAACAAAAATTTAGAAACAACAATGAATAATAAAAACTACTTAGCAAATCACAACTGTCATTACTTGGCATAATTTTTTAGTCGTTCGGTGATGTACCAACTCTTGACTACAGTAAATGCTAACGAAATCGGAAATTTAGAATTGTTGATCCTAGTGCCATTTAAGGACAAAATATTTATTATGTTGTCAAATTTATACAACGGCAGATAGATTCCTTTCCAATCAAAGTAAATAGAAGGAAATCAATCTACCAAAATTCGTTCTTGGTGCAGCCAACAAGAACTGCGGGGGGATTGGCACTCATGTGGAGTGAAGAGGTTCAAGTAAAAGTGAAATGCAACTTAAATCATTTTATAGTTATGGAATGTGAAGATCCCACTAGTGGCCAGCTTATAAGGATTACTTTCCTTCATAATTCAACAAATTTCCAAGAGAGACTCCAATTATGGCAATAACTTCGATGTTTTCATACATCTAATCGACTACTGTGGCTATGTATGGGAAACTTTAATGACATTCTGTATAATTGGGAGAAGGAAGGCAAAGGGAGGCGGACTACCACTGCATAGCAGCCTTTCAGGATATGCTCAATCAATGCTCATTAATGGATATTGATAGTAAAGGTCGAATGTATATGTGGTCCAACAATAGATGAGGAGAAGAATTGGTGAAAAAGTGATTAGATAGAGCCGTATGTACAATGGAATGGCGAGTCACCTTTCCAAATGCTGAAATTCTGGCTTTACCATCGGTGGGGTCAGATCACAGCCCCTTTATGCTCTCATTATATCATGTTTATGGTAAAAGGAAAAGAGCTTTCAGATTTGAAGCATATTGGCTAGAAGAAAAAGAATGTAGGGATGTTAGTATGGACATTTGGGCTGAGGATTATCAAGACCATTGAAGTTTTTCACAGAAAATTCACCAAGTAATGGAGGAATTAGCTGAATGGAGTAAAAAGAAGTTCTCTAATGCATCATATCAAATAAAGGGACTCAAGAAGCGACTAACGGATATCACAAACAGCAATACCCGAGATTCCAGCAAGGAAGAAATTCAACAACTAAAGGAGAACATTGATCAACTATGCAGACAGGAAGAGATGTATTGGGGACTAAGGTCCCGAATAAATTGGCTCCAATTGAGAGATAAAAATACGAAGTATTTCCATGCCACAACAATTCAAAGGAGGCAACGAAACAAAATAACAATGCTGAAGGTGGATGAACAGAATTGGAGCAGGGATCCCAAGGTGCTCAAACAACACATTGTGGATTACTATCGGTCTCTTTATGACTCGGTGGGACTAAGGAATTTCCAATCCATACTAAATCAATGCCTAAAAGTAGTTACTATGGAGATGAATGAATATTTGATAGCTACCATATCTATGGAGGAAGTGAAAGAAGCTGTTTTCCAGCTAGGCTCCTTAAAGGCTCCAAGACCAGATGGCTTAAATGGACAATTTTACCAGCATTTTTGGGAAGATATAAAAACGAATGACGTGCTTTTGGTCCAGAAATATTTTGAGTCGGGTAATCTTGATCCCCTCCTCAACAAGACATACATTGCACTTATACCAAAAGTTAAAACCCATAAAGTATATGCCAATTCAAACCAATCAACTTATGTAATTTCAACTACAAAATCATATTGAAGGTATTGGCAAATAGATTAAAACCTTGGCTTCCACAGATCATTGCACATGAACAAAGTGCATTTGTTCAAGACCGACAAATCCAAGACAATATCCTCATTGTTCAAGAAGTGTTGCATCAAATGAGGATAAAGAAGAGGAAAAAGAAATTCCAGGCAATATTGAAACTGGACATGCATTAAGCATATGACAAAGTGAAATGGGACTTTCTTCGAATGAGCATGTTACAAATGGAATTTTGTGACCAATGGGTTCATTTAATCATGCAATGTGTGTCAACGGTTTCTTTTAATGTGAAAGTCAATGGAGAGCCAACGGAGTACTTCTCACCTACACGGGGGATTAGACAAGGAGATCCATTATCCCCCTATCTATTTATATTGACAGCCAATGTACTTTCTTGTATAATGCACAAAGCCATAGAGGATGGAAGTATCAAAGGGATCAAACTGAACAAGTATTGTCCTACTCTTTCCCACATGATGTTTGTTGATGATGCTATTTTCTTCATGGAGGCACTGTTAGAGAATGTAAAAGTTTGGCGGCTATTCTAAATCAATATTGCTATGCGATGGGTCAAGCAATAAATCTGAACAAGTAAGATATCTTCTTCAGCAATGGCTGTCCACCGGCTTTGAAGGGGAATATGGCCCAAGAAATGCGAGTGCCAAGCATTGACAGGACATGGAAATACCTTGTAATACCATCCAAATGGGGTCAAACAAAGAAAGAGATGTTTGCGTGGATTCTGGCAAGAGTAAACATGAAGCTAGAGGGATGGAAAGAAAAATTCTTGTCTAAAGCTGGGAAAGAAATCTTGATTAAAACTATTGTGCAAGCGTTGCCGCAATATGCAATGTCAATCTTCAAGATACCTATCTTGGTTTGTAGAGCCATTGAACAAAGAATTGCAGCGTTCTAGTGGAAGCAGAATGAAGCCAAGAAAGGCATGCACTGGAAAAAAATGGGAGGTTCTAAAGTCCAGGAAAGACAGGGGAGGGTTAGGTTTTTAAGATTTAATTACCTTCAACAAAGCATTGTTGGGAAAGCAGGCATGGCAATTATCCCAATCACCTTTAGCTTTATGAAGTGAGATACTGAGAGGCATATACTTCCCTAATGGAAACTTATGGAAAGCAAAAAGAGGTCAAAGACCATTTTGGGGATGGCAGAGCATCCTAATGGGACGGGAAGCCATCGAACCAAAAATACGATGGGTTGTGGGAGATGGGAAATCCATTAACATTCGTCAAGATCACTGGTTATCATTGGGCATGCTAGGAGGCCCTGAAAAACAAGGAAGATCCTCAAATGGTGGCTGAATTAATTGATGAGGAAAGAAAGGAGTGGAAAGAACCAGTGTTGCACCATCTTTTCGAAAGGAGAATTGTAAATGAAATCCTGTCTATACCTATCGCAATGCAGCCAAAGGTAGATCAATTGATTTGGACAGGAAACAAAATGGGAATTACACGGTTAAAAGCGGTTATAATAGCATGTATGCCAAATCCACACAATAAGACAATAATAGGGCATCGACCTCATACCAGCCACCCCGAGTCCTATGGACAAGAATATGGCACCTATTAACCCCCCCCAAATTGAAAATCTTTCTATGGAGCCTATGTTAGTATGCTGTACCAACAAAGAAAAACTCTATCAGAGAAGCATCTTACCTGACCCGCTATGTCCTATCTCTGTTCCAAATACCTTAAGACAATCGAGCATTTATTCTTCTTCTGTAAAAAAAGTCCATAGCATATGGTCAGATCCACGCTTAAACCTCAATACTAGTACACGAATGGCCACTAGAATGGATAAATGGTTGGCGGAATTTTTCAAAGCAAAGCTGCACTCACCCGATGCAGGGCTAGTGGCGGAGGTGCCATGGTAGATCTGGAAAAACAGGAACAATCAGGTCTTCAGTGATAAGAAGCCACAACCAGAGGCCATAATCGAGACCGCCCTAGCACAAAATCAAAGCTTTAATCGATGGAATCCAAGTATGAGAAAAGAAAAGTCAGCAACGGCGAACTCACTTGCGAGCTTGACAGTGCCGGAAAGCCAAGCTCTGAAGCTAAATGTCGACTGTTCGTGGGTGGAAGGTGTATCGCCCGGCTCAATTGCTGGTATTCTATGAGATTCCAACGGAGTAATCGTTGATGGCTTCATCAAAGAAATCCTTGCCTCTTCATCCTTGCAGGCGGAAACCCTAGCTCTGCTCCATGGACTGCTTCTGCTGAAACAGAGGGAAGCAACTCACGTGGGGAAAGTACACAAACAAAAAGAGAGTTTAGTTGGTGAAAGTGATTGCCGCATGTTAGTGGAATCTGTTGTGGGCTGGGCAGAGGAATCATGGGCTGTGAAGGACTTAATCCAGGAGTGTAAATAGGTTTTGGCCCAACTGACCTATGTAAATGTAGTCCATTACTCGAGAGGAGCAAATCAAGCCGCAGATTGGGTTGCAAAAGCATTCCACCTTAAAATCCTTCCCTCAACATGGAAGCTAGAAACCCCCCAACCCCTTTGGAATATTTTGTGCTCTGATTCCAATGTAAAATCTTGTTTTAATGAATGAATGAAAGCACTATTTTCAACCAAAAAAAATCTACCATACTCGACTGGTCAAAAACAGGCAACAGTATTAAATTTATATACATAAGTCGAGTATACATTCCAAAAAACCACTGTGTGCTATAATAAATGGAATATTTTATCGGAAAATAATCCCCACAATTGGTTGACCCTACATAGGTAATCTTATCCATTCCTAAAAGAAAAATTGAATTATAAACGGCTAGTGTAAAGTAAATATTACACAAGCGATTTTATCCATCTTTAATTTGATCTAATCAAGCATCTATAAAACTGCTTGTGCAAAACTTTCATTACCCTTGCGAGATCCATCGCTCTTGCGAGCCAGTCCCCTGATGCCCCTTAGGTAACGCCTTTAATAAAGAAGTGAAAAAGAACAAATTATTATCCCATGTTTTTTAGGAAAGAAAATCAAATAAAGAATCATAGCCATCTCAAATTCATAAATAGAGATTCTGGCCAGGTTGCCATATTTGTGAACACGTAACTACCGTTCTTTGTATGGAAGCAAATCCGACACCCAAGCCACATTTGAGTGAAACTAAGGTCAGTCTTGAATCTGATACCATTTGTGACACAAAGTAGATGTTAGGCAACAATTCTTGTCAGACCAAACCCTAATCATTGGCTACATATTTGTCCTCATTCGTTGGGTTTTTTCTCCAAATGAATCCATCAACCATGATCCCCAAAACATTTGTTACAGTGACCTACCACCAAGAAGAGGAATCATGCGTGTCAAAAACATCAAAAATGTGTCAGGAAGCAATCCACCTGAACTGATGTGTTTTTGGTCGTCTTGGAACAATTTAATGACACGAAGAAAGGAGCCGAACGGCAATTGCTCAGTGCAGGTAAGGCAACTATGAGTGGTTGGGCGGGAAGACGAGATCAATAACAGCTTCCAATTAACATTTTCAATCGCGATGAGCAATCCTCCAAAATATTTAGAGCCATATTTCCAGGCATTTGTTCATTATGTCATTGGTTAATGTCTCCCAATGCATGTAATTTATTTCGCCGTGAGAGCTGCTTAAAACCCACCGACTACGTCATATTGGGATTGATCGACTAAATTGATTTCCATAGTGACATACAATGTATGAATTTTGGAGATTTTCTCTATTTTCAGTTTAAATGTTATACGACTTGATTGGTACTTCTTTACTGATTTTTATCAAGATGATCACGGTAAAGGTCTTGAAATTTCTTACATATGTCGTAAATGGAAATCAATTTAGTCCACCAATCCCATGGTAGTACGTACATGGTGGGGTTCAAGAGACTCCCATGACAAAATAAAACAAAATAAATTGCCTGCTTCATGAGATTATTGGTATCAAATCATTGTGATAAATTGATACTTTCATGCCTTTGCTCCTTATGTATTTAAATGATTACAATGTTTGATACAAATAATCTCATGAAGCATGCATTTATTTTGTCATTACAATGGCTTGAGCCCTATCGACTACGTCCTACTTTTGCATTGATTGCCTAAATTGATATCCACTTATGACATATGATGTATAAAATTTTGATGTTTTTCTTCTTCTAATATTAATGTTATCTGACTTGATTGGTATTTCTTCACTAATTCAAGACGACTGCGGTAGAAGTCTTGAAATTTCTTACATAGAATGTCTTAAACGGAAACCAGTTTAGTGGACCAATCTTAAAGTAGGACGTAGATGGTGGGGTTCGCGCAAATGCCACGACAAAATAAAGTCCCTACTTTGTGATATTATCGGCATCAAATCATTGTAATAATTTGATACTTTCATTCCTTTTCTCATGATGTATTTAAGTTATTGCAATGGTCCGCTACCAATATTCTCATAATGCATGCAGTTTATTTTGTCGTGGGAGCCACTAAACCCTACCGGCTATATCCTACTTTTAGATTGATCAACTAAATTGATTTTTATTTATGACATCCTATGTATGAATTTTTTAGATTGTCTTATATTCATTATTAATTGTTATTCGACTTGATTGGTATTTCTTTACTCTCTTTTTTCAAGATGATCATGGCCGAAATCTTGAAATTTCATACATAGAATGTCATATATGGAACCAATTTAGTCTACTAATTCCACAGCAGGACGTCAAGCAGCTCCATGACAAAATAAATTGCCTGTTTTGTTAGATGTCTCACAAACCAGGCAACTTGTTTTGTCATAAGAGCTGTTTGTACCCTACTTACTACGTCCCTCTTTTGGATTGATCGGCTAAATGGATTTCCATTTATGACATCCTGCACATGAAAATTTGAGACTTTCCTTTTCTTTTTTTTTTTCTATTACTGAACGTTATCCAGCTTGATTGGCATTTCTTTACTAATTTTTTTTCATGATGATCACAGTAGAAATTTTGAAATTTCTTACATAAAAGGTCATCCGATCCCAAAGTGGACATAGATGATGTGGCTTAAGCAAATCTCACGACAAAGTAAATTGCCTCCTTTTGTGAAATTATTTGTATCAAATCATTGTAATAATTTCTTACACTTTTAATCCTTACATTTAAACTAGAAATTTGCATTATTGACCCGAGTGCCATTTAAGAATAATATATATATATATATATATATATATATATATCATATTATCAAGATTATAAGGAAGCACACATATGTCTTTTTAATTTAAGTAATTAAAAGGAAACCAACCTACCGAACTCGAATTATCAAAAACATGCAACACTTTTAACACTTACATATAAAACAAAAATTTTGCATTGTTGACCCGACTATCATTTAAAGACAAGATATTTATCATATTATCAAAATTATAGAGAAGCGCATCAGTTTCTTCTTAATTTAAGTAATTAAAAGGAAATTAACCTACCATACTCGAATCGAGAAACATGCAACATTTTTAACCCTCACATCTAAACTAAAAATTTGCATTGTTGACCCAAATTTACATTGTTGACCCAAGTGCCATTTGAGGATAAAATATGTATCATATTGCCAAAATTATAGAGGGCCATACAAATTTTGTTTTGATTTAGGTTCATAAAAAAAAAAGAATAAGAGGAAACTAAGCTACCATACTCGAAATATAAAAAACATGCTATACTTTTAACCCTTATATCTAAATCATAAATTTGCATTGTTGACCCGAGTGCCATTTAAAGACACGATATTTATCATACTGTCAAAATTATAGAGAAGCACGTAGATTTCTATTAATGTAAATAATAAAAGGAAACTAACCTACTATACCCGAATTATAAAAGAAATGCAACACTTAACATCAAAACCACAAATTTGCATTGTAGACTCATGTGCCATTTCTTGTCCAAAAAAAAAAGACTCATGTGCCATTTCAAGATAAAATATCTGTCACATTGTTCAAATTATAGAGTGGCATTTCTTTTTTAATTTAGGTAATTAAAAGGAAACCAACCTACCATACTTGAACTATCAAAAATATGCAATACTTTTAACCTTTACATCTAAATCGGATTTTTACATTGTTGACCAGAGTGCCATTTAAGGACAAGATATTTATCATATTGTCAAAATTATAGAGCACACAGATTCCATTTAATTTAAGCAAATAAAAGGAAACCAACCTATCATATTCGAATTAGAAAAAAAAAATGCAACACTTTTAACCCTTACAGCTAACCTAGAAATTTGCATTGTTGACTCATGTGTCATTGACAAGATATTTATCATATTGTTAAAATTCTAGAGAAGCACATAGATTTCTTTTCAATTTAAGTTAATAAGAGGAAACCACCTACCATACTTGAATTATCAAAATAATGCAAAACTTTTAACCCTTATATTTAAACCATAAATTTGCATCCTTTATCGGAATGCTACTAAAGGACAAGATAATCATCATATTATCAAAATTATAGAGAAGCACACAGATTTCTTTCATATTTTAGTAATTAAAAGGAAATCAACCTACCATACTTGAATTCAAAAACATGCAACCCTTACAATCCTTACATTTAAACTAGAAAATTGCATTGTTAACCTGGATGCTATTTAAGGACAAGATATTTATCATATTGTCAAAATTATAGAGCACAAATGTGTCTTTTTAAATTAAGTAAATATATGGAAACCAAATTATCATTTTCGAATTATCAAAAAAATGCATTACTATTGACCCTTAAATCTATACCAAAAATTTGTATTGTTGACCCATGTATCACTTAAGGACAAGATATTTATCTAATTGTCAAAATTATAGAGGAGCACATTGATTTCTTTTTAATTTAAGTTAATGAAACCAATCTACCATACTCAAATTATCAAAAACATGCAACACTTTTAACCCTTACATCTAAACTAGAAATTTGCATTTTTCAACCGATTTCCATTTAAGGATGAGATATTCATCATATTGTCAAAATTACATAGGAGCACCCAGATTTCTTTTTAATTTAAGTAAATAAAAGGAAACCAACCTACCATACTTGAATTATCAAAAACTATAACACTTTTAACCCTTACATCTAAATCAGAAATTTGCATTGTTGATCGGAATGCCATTTAAGGACAAGATATTTATCATATTGTCAAAATTACAAAGGAGCTCACAGATTTCTTTTTAATTTAAGTAAATAAAAGGAAACCAACCTACCATACTTGAATTATCAAAAATGCGCAACACTTTTAATCGTTGCATCTAAACTAGAAATTTGCATTGTCGACCAGAGTGCCATTTAAAGACAAGATATTTATCACATTGTCAAAATTATAGAAGAGCGTGTAGATTTCTTTTTAATTTAAGTAAACAATAGGAAATCAACCTACTATACTTGAATCATAGAAAACATGCAACAATTTTAACTTTTACATCTAAACTAGAAATTTGCATTGTTGACTCGAGTGCCATTTAAGGACAAGAAATTTATCATATTGTCAAATTTATAGAGGAACACACAGATTTCGTTTTAGTTTAATTAAATAAAAAGAAGCCAACCTACTATACTCAAATTATGAAAAACGGGCAACACTTTTAACCATTACATCTAAACCAACTATTTGCATCGCTGACCTTAGTGCCATTTAAGGGCAAAATATTTATCATATTGTCAAAACTATAGAGAAGCACACAGATTTCTTTTTAGTTTTAGTAATAAAAAGGAAATTAACCAACCATACTTGAATTATAAAAAACATGCAACACTTTTAACCCCCCAATTTAAATCAGAAATTGTCGTAACGAGTGCCATTTAAGGGCTAAAATATTTATTATATTGTCAAAATTATAAAGGAGCATGCAGATTTCTTTATAATTTTAGTAAAGGAAAGGAAATCAACCTACCATACTCGAATTATCAAAAATATGCAACACTTTCAACCCTTACATCTATATAAATAAGTGATTTTACATCCTGAGAACCATTGTGTGTTTTAATAAATGAAAGATCTCATCATTTGATCATATCATGAGTAAATGCTCGGAAAGATGGCTCTTATGATTTTATGAGGTTCGCTGATCTCCAATTAAAATTTTAATTGGAGTCTCCTATTCACCTCATCTTCCAACCCTGCAAGATCTTCTCTTGTCGCATTACCTTCACTGAGAAATTGCACATCAGCTTAGAAATTCAAGTACATCCTTTCCTCATGACATTAAATTGTTCTAAGCCAACCAAAATGTTTTGAAATTGATCCACAAATTGATATAACTAACCTCGGGATTATTGGGATTACCTTTTGGCATTTGAGTGCTTTGCTCAATTCATCCATCCCTCTCTTGTACATGGCCCTCGCTTGACTTCAAGCTCTCACTTTCTCTGAATTTTTCAAGTTTCAAAATCAATCCACAAGAATCAATATAACAATCAATGGAATTATAGCGTTGATTAATTTCATTTGAGTGCTTTGAGCAACATCTCACTCAATTCTTCCATCTTGCATTATGTCCGTAATAGTTTGGTTGGCTCGGAACAATATAATGACATGAGGAAAGGATATCCCTAGATCTCCTAGCTGATAAGCAATTTTTCAGCACAGGTAATGCCACATATGAGGTCATGTTGGCTGGGAAGAGTAGATGAATAGAAGCCTCCAATTAAAATTTAGAATGGAGTTCAACAAATCATCTAAAACCATGAGAGCCATCTTTCCAGGCATTTGCTCGAGAAAGTAAAGTAAGAGGCTA
This sequence comes from Eucalyptus grandis, assembly GCF_016545825.1. Lineage (NCBI taxonomy): Eukaryota > Viridiplantae > Streptophyta > Magnoliopsida > Myrtales > Myrtaceae > Eucalyptus > Eucalyptus grandis. The sequence continues at coordinate 30,337,443 of NC_052619.1, forward strand.
GAGTTCCCATCTTGTAACTATTGAGAGGGTCGGCCCGCTTTATTTGTGAAGAATTATGCTGGTGTTAGCAGATCTTGAAGGATGTAATTTGGTGGAATGATTATTTCATGGTCTTAATTAGTTCATAATTCAAGATGGTTTGATTATATAGTTACCTTGTCCCCTTTAACTTTATTTCCTTCCAAGGGTGTTCTAACTTGGTTCTGATACATTGTGGGGTCATCTCAAGATTGTTAAGGCTCGGTCCAGAGGCGCTTCAAGGCACGAAGGTGGAATGAATACCTAAGATTCAAGCTGCTCTTTGATCCGTATAGTAGGCCGTCAGTCCATTCTTGGTCCACTTGGCCACTCACGGCTGATCCTTGTTATGGTCATTAGCTATTGATCTTCCTTCAACAAGCAAGTTCAATGGCCAAGCAATTATTGCGTCAGATCTTCAAGGATTTGTTTTTGTTAATTGGATCTTCTTTTGAAGATAGAGAACATTTGTTGTAAACATTAATTACAATCTTTATTAGTAATTACTTCTTTTGTCTTAGATTTTATTTTAAAAAGACTATATTTTAGGCCCTTAAATTACTTATTGTAGATTTTGGTTTACTTTCATGATCTATTGGTATGAACTATGGATTTTGGTTTACTGATTTTATTAACATTAACTACATAGCTATACTGACCACATCGTACTTTTTGATTGGTCGACTAAATCGATTTTGATTAATGACGTCTTTTGTATTAAATTATAATATTTTCCTTCTTTTGATATTCAATGTCAACTTTTGAAAAAGAAGTTTTATTTATTTTTATGAAAGCTGGTGCAGGACCAGTAGCATCCAAAAGCGGGGCATCGTGACATAGCAAGGCCCAAAGGGCCGGGGGAGGAGAGAAAATCCAGTTTGGCGGTAACTTCTTGTCCCTATGTGCGCGCGCGGCCCAGTCGGCTACTCCATTTGCAGCTCTTGGACAAAATTTGAGACCCATGAAAGGTAAAGTCTTCAGCAGCTCTTTGCACTTTGACCAAGGAGCACGTGCATCCCAGTTAAAGTCTTCTTCTCCTGTTAAAGATCGTACCAAGCTTCTGCAATCTGAGTCTACCGAAACTGCTCCCATCTCCTTCTTCTTTATATACTCCAAGGCTTCAACAAGAGCTAGGATTTCGATATGAGCCACGGAATCCACGCGAACTGACCTGGTGAAACCGTCGACAAGAGTACCGGAGGAGTCGCGGACGATGCCGGCGATGGCTCCTTCTGTTGAGCCCTCGCCGATTGACCCATCTACATTTATCTTCATTTTTCCCTTCTCTGGAGCTACCCAGATCTGAGGTAGGTCTTCGTTCGATGGTTTTCTTGCATGAGGGTGGTGATAGACCCATTTCTCATAACTTTTATGCTGAAACTTGGCCAGATCTACAATGTTACAAGCATCCGGCCTCTGTCCATTCGAAAGATGAAGTTATTTCGCCCCTTCCAAATATGCCATAGGAGATTTGAAATCAATTCCAAGGACGGTAAGTGAGTGTTTTTCTTTATAAAAAGCGCCAACCACTCTTCGATTTGAGTAATCTCTTGTGTTCTTATCTGGATTTTGACTTCCGGGTTGTTCCATACATGTGTGGTCCAAGGACAGAGGAGGAAGATGTGCTCAGTCGTTTCCACCCTTTCTCGGCAAAGGTCGCATACAGGGTCAGTTAAAATCTTTCTTTTCCACAAATTCTCCTTGGATGATATAGCGTTTTGGCATACATTCCATATAAATATTTTAACTTTAGGGCTGATCTTCATATTCCATAAAGCATTCCATAGTGCTTGGTATTTCTTCACTAATTTTTTTACGGTTGCGATAGATGTCCTAAAATTTCACATAGAATGTCATCAATAAAAAAAACAATTTAGTCAACCAATCCCAAAATAGGATGTAGAGGTGTCGTTCAAATGAATCCCATGACCAAAAAAAAAAAAAAAAAAAAAAAGTGCCTGCTTTGTGAGATTGTTGGTATTAAAGCATTGTAATTATTCGATAATTTCATGCCTTTGCTCATGATGTATTTAAATGATTGCAATGGTTTGATTCGGATAATCTCATGAAGTATGCATTTTATATCGTCATGGGAGCCACTTGAATCCACCGACTACATCCTACTTTTGGATTGATTGGCTGAATTGATTTTCATTTATGACATCCAACCTCTGAAATTTTGAGATTTTCCTTTTTTAATTATTAAATGTTATTCGACTTGACTGATATTTATTTTTCAAGACAATCGTCATAGAAGTCTTGAAATTTCTTATATAGAATTCCATGAACAGATACCAATTTAGTCGACGAATCGCAAAGTAGGACATAGATGGTGGGCTTCAAGCGGCACCATAAATTGCATGATTTGTGAGATTATTGATTTCATGCTAATAATCTCACAAAGCATGCAATTTATTTTGTCATAAGAGCCACTTGAACCCTACTGACTACATCCTACTTTTGGATTGATTGATCAAATTGATTTCCATTTATGACATCCTACATATGAAATTTAAAGACTTTCCTTTTCTTTTTCTTTTTTTATTGAATGTTGTCCGACTTGATTGGTAGAAGTCTTGAAATTTCTTACATTGAATGTCATAAATGCAAATCAATTTAGTCAACCAATCCCAAAATAGGACGTAGCTGGTGTGGTTCAAGTGAATCCCATGAAAGAATAGGTGCCTGTTTTGTGAGATTATTGGTGTCAAACCACTGTAATAATTTAATAATTCATTCCTTTGCTTATGGTTTATTTAAATGATGCAATAGTTTGATGCTAATAATTTCATAAAGCATGCAATTTATTCTGTCATGAAAACCACTTGAACCCACTGACTATGTCCTACTTTTGGATTGATGACAACATTGATTTTCATATATGACGTCCTATGAATGAAATTTTGAGATTTTCCTTTTTTAATATTAAATTTTGCATGATTTGATTGGTATTTCTTTATTTTATTTTTTCAACAGGATCATTGTAGAAGACTAGAAATTTCTTACATAGAATGTGATATTGCAATAATCTCACAATGTAGGCTACTTATTCTGTTGTGGAGCTGCTAGAAGACCACCATCTATGACCTAATTTGGGATTGGTCGACTAAATTGGTTTCCATTTAAGATATTCCACATATGAAATTTTGAGACTTTCCTTTTTATTTTATATATTGAATGTTATCCGATTTATTTGGTATTTCTTTACTAAATTTTTTCAAGATGATCACGATAGAAGTCTTGAAATTTCTTACATAAAATGTCATAAATGGAAACCAATTCAATCAACCAATTCCAAAGTAGGGCATAGATGGTGAGGCAAGCAGGCTTCCATGACAGTATAAATTGCATGCTATATGAGATTGTTGGTATCAAATCATTGTAGTAATTTGATTATTTCATGCCTTTGACCATGATGTATTTAAATGATTACAATGGTTTGATACCTATAATCGAGTCCCGAACACATGAAGTGCCAAAACTTAGCACGAAGGGATACTTAAGTGCTAAAAATTAGAAAAGTAATACTTAAGTGCCAAAATCAAAATAAAATTGATCAGTTAAGTGCTAACAATGAGAAAATCCAACAAAAATGCTGACGTGGCAATTTTTAGGCAAGACAAGTACAAAACAACATCATTTTGCATGTTAACATGGCTAGACAAGTGCAAAAAACAACTTCATTTTGATGTTGACATGAGTAGATAATTAATATAAATTTAATTTAATTTAATTTAAAAATATATTTTTAGAAAAATTGAGGAAGATGGAGATTGCATGCGGCAAGGGAGAAACGAGGGCTACAATCTCCATCTTCCTCCCTTTCATTTCCACGCCAAAACGACGTTGTTTTGGCACTTCTTTCCTAAGTCAGCTCTTTAACGAGCCACGTAAGTGAGCAATATTAATAAAAAATTGCCACATAAGATTTCCAACAAAGTTCACCAGACTTGGCACTCAGATATCCCATTTTTCAAAAAAAAAATATGGCACTTAAATGTTCCCCATGCCAAGTTTTGGCACTTGGGCTATTTTTTTACCATCAAGAATCTCATAAAGCTTGCAATTTATTATTTTATGGGACCCTTTCGAACCTTATTGATTACATCATATTTTTGGATTAATCGACTAAATTGATTTCCAAATAAGACATCCTATGTAAGAAATTTTGAGATGTTCCTTTTTTAATATTAAATGTTGTCCGACTTTATTGGTATTTCTTTACTAATTTTTTTCGAGAGGGTCGTGGTAAAAGTCTCGAAATTTCTTGCATAGAATGTGATATTGCAATAATTTCACAAAGTAGGCAATTTATTCTATTGTGGGGCCAGTTGAAGCCCACCATCCACGTTCTCATTTGGGATGGGTCAATTAAATCGGTTTCATTTATCACATCCTACGTATGAATTTTTCAGACTTTCTTCTTAATAATATTGAATATTATCCGACATATTTGGTTTTCTTTACTAATTTTTTTCATGATGATCACGGTAGAAGTCCTGAAATTTCTTATATAGAATGTCAAAGATGAAGACCAATTTAATCGAGCAAATCTAAAGTAGGACGTAGATGGTGGGGCAAGTGGCTCCCATGACAGTATAAATTGTCTGCTATATAAGATTGTTGTTATGAAATCAATGTAATAATTTAGTAATTTCATGCATTTGCTCATGATATATGTAAATGATTACAATGATTTTATATTAATAATGTAACAAAGCATGCGATTTTTTTTGTCATAAGAATCGCTTGAACCGCATCATCTATGCCTTACATTTGGATTGGTCGACTGATTTCCATTTATGACATCCTATATATGAAAATATGAGATTTTTTAATATTAAATGTTATTGAACCAAAAAAAAAAAAAAAAAAAAAAAAATTGTTCGACTTGATTGGTATTTCTTTACTAAATATTTTCAAGACGATCATGGTGGAAGTCTTGAAGTTTCTTAAATCCAATGTCATAAATGAAAACCAATTTAATCGACCAATCCCAAAGTAGGACATAGACGATTGGGTTGAAGAGGCTATCTGGACAAATAAGGCAAAAGAACGCTTCAAGTGCCATAACTTTGGCCAAAGGACACTTAAGTACCATAACTTACAAAAGGTACACTTAAGTGCCACATTCGAAAAAAAAAAGATCACTTGAGTGCCACTCCGCCAAAGTCCGACCAAAACGCCAACGTGGCGTTTTTCCGGCGCGCCCAAAACGACGTTGTTTTGGATGCGACGTGGGCAAAACGGCGTCATTTTGGGCTGACGTGGTAAAAAAAATTAAAAATTAATTAATTTAAATTTAAAATTAAATTTAGTTAAAATATTTTTAAAAATAATAATTTTAAATTTTGAAATACTTTAAAAAATTTAAAAAAATTAAAAAATTTAAAAAAAAAAAAAAAAAAGGAACGGGGGAGGCGGCCGAGAGCCCTCGCCCACCGCCGCCACCCCGCCGCCGGGAAGGGCCGGCGATGGCGGGGGGAGGGTCGGTCGGGGTCGCCGGGCCCCGCCGGGCCGACCCGGCCGACCGGCGGCGAGGGCTCGCGAGCCCTCGCCCGATCCGGCGAGGGTCGGCGGCCCTTGGCCCGGCCCGGCAAGAGCCGCGAGCCCCCTAGATCCGGCGGTGAGGGCCCTCGGCCGCCTCCCCCGTTGCCTTTTTTTAATTATTTTTTTAATATTTTGACTAAATTTAATTTTAAAATTATTATTTTTTAATATTTTAACTAAATTTAATTTTAAATTTAATTTAATTTATTATTTTTTTTCCACGTCAATCCAAAACGACGCCGTTTTGGCCACGTCAGCGTGCAAAACGGCGTCATTTTGGGCGCGCTTCGCCGGAAAAACACCACGTTGGCGTTTTGGCCGGATTTTGGCCGGAGTAGCACTCAAGTGATCCCTTTTAGTCCAATTTTGGCACTTAAGTGTACCTTTCGTAAGTTATGACACTTAAGTGTCCCTTTGGCCAAAGTTGTGGCACTTGAGGGGTCTGCACGTCGGACAAATAAATTGCCTGCTTTGTAAAATTGTTGGTATCAAATCATTGTAATATCATGAGCCAATGCCCAAAAAGACTGCTCTAAGTTATCTTGGAGTTTTGCTTATCTTGATAAATATATAAATAGGAAATTCATGCCCGAGTGCATATGAGTTCTCAAACTTGTCAAATCTTTTAGTGGACGAAGACTTCTTGATGTAGGCTTTCTGGGTTAATATTACAATCCTTTGCTCCTTTGTTCATGATTTTCCAGTCCTAGAATCTTCTTGGTAGTTATCAACTCAGGGAAGCGATTATCCGCACGAATTATCAGGGAGTTTTATCAAATACACACATTTTTCAAATAGTTTTATAAGGGAATTATACCATGTACGGGCAACTCGTATACTTTTCGTGTAGTCACAACTGAGCATGATGCCGTGAATCGCTTACACCACAGCATAATATAAAGGAATTACCAGGCACGGTAGTCACTGCAGCATTATTGTAAATTGTAAAGCTTTTCTCATGCTTTGAAACTTAGATAGAGACCCAACACTTGAACGTTTTTAAAAAAAAGTAAATTTCAACTTTTACTCAGGTGATAATTTTCACTCCAACTTTCAAGCCTCACGTGAAAAGGCAGATCTCTGAGACAATTTCGTCCATCATATGAATTTCCATCAAAATGTGAGTATATAGTGTCTGAAATGGCTAACGGATGCTGACATTGCTAACAAGAAGTTACTGACGTGCTCTTATATATAACCAAAACATCATTTCTAAACCAAATAAAGAGGTAGGTATGCAAACTGGGCTAAGGATTTTGTACAAAATCAAAGCCACATTCACTAAATTTTCCTAAATTTAGCCATTTCAATCTAATTTTGTAAAGGACCGTCTCTCTCGCGCGCGCGAACCTGGAACCCCATTAATTTGCTGAAAACAACTCCATTCTACGTCTTGAGTGGGAATAGTGTCGTTTCATGCGACTTCAAGTCATCCTCGACCCGTATTGGAAACAATGTTATTTTTGTTACATGCGGGAAATGACTTTGTTTTGATTGTTCATGGAAGTCAAGTCCGTTGACATGGCAATCAACTTGCCATGTTAGCATCCGTTTGCTACCTTAGACGCCACATGCGCATGTGTTGGTGGAAATTTCAACCGTGGCGAAATTAGTCCCTCGGGTAAAAGTTGATATCTTTCTATGCCACATTTGAAACTTTATCACGACCCGACCTCAGTGCCCATGGATCCTCAAGGGATGGCGTAAAGGTGGGGTTTAGAGGTTCTCAACTATAAGAGCTCCCTCATGGTACATTACTTCAAAGGATATCATCACCTTATCTTTGGGATCAACTACATGAGTTTGCTCAATCACAGTCGTGAACTCTTCCAAGCTCGTACCTTGCATGACAGCGAAATTGACATGACCCAACCTTGATGCCATGGCACGTATTAATCGACAGTTTGAAGGTCGAAAGGAAACTGAACGTAAATGTGAGTTTAGGGGTATTGCAGCCATGATAACCCTCTCAAAGGTAAATCCAGCAAAGACAGCATTATTTTATCTTTTGGCTTCAATTCTTTGAGTATGCTAAATCATAGTCGGAGCCTTTTCAAAGCTTATGTCCCACACAACTAATTCATTTTTCTTTAAGTTGTTTTAAACAACCTAAATAGTATCTAAGAGTCACCACTAGTCTTGTCCTTTAGGCCCGGCTATAATGTCCAATCGAAGGTTAGGAGTGATCCCCTGATTTATACGCTCGATTTCTATTAGCGCTCTTTCGATACCTAATAGTCAATGTGTTACTTAAAATGTCCACGTATGTCTTTTTATGTTTTTGTGCATTTTTAAAGCAGAAAGAGTTATCACATTCAAGCTTTCTACTCTAATGAACGTAAAAGTAAAGCACACAATTTATAGAAATGATGGTACGGGAAAGTAAACACTCAAAACAGTTTAAGGAAAGCAAGTAAAGTCTAAACAAGTATAAAAGACGAGATGAAAAATCTGCAACTCGCCGAGCATTTATATAACACAAAAGAAGCCCAGGACATTTGTCAGGTAATGAATATTACATTGTAGAAAAGGTTGAATAGGACATCGACCATTCATCATCTTTACGTCTTTGGGATCACCAATTCCAAGAATTACCTTTGGAACCTATTCTAATTCTAGTCACGCTAAAACTAGTGCGAAAAAAAATATGCGCAAACAACTCATGGCAATTAAACAACCAATATATTTCACATCAATACATCCAAGAAAATCAAACAAAGTGATCAATCATTCACAAATGGCAATCGACCTTTGGAGTTAATGCGATGGCCTTCACGAAATGCCTACCCCAACTCATTTTTGATGACTTATGACTATTAGACATCATTTATGTTCATAAATGGTGACTAAAGTCATTCATAAATGGTGATTAAACTCATGGAGTCCCTAAATCAAGTTTTAGGTGATACCCCAAGGTAACCTAAGTCATTTAGCTAAGAATCACATGCAAAACTCTTAAAATGACAAGCATTCAAGCCATATGACATCGGTTCTTAATCAATCAAACAAATGAATGAGCCAATGAAGTATCACTTATTTAAACACTTACACCATTGAATATATTCATGTGATATGTATATTCATGACAAGCAAGGCAGTCGGTATGCAATTCATACAATGCCAAAAACCTTTTTGCAGACAATTGTCAAATGTCGTTTTAAAAGATTTGACAAAAAGGGGACACAACTTCATCGACTCATGGAACATATTTAGGCTTGGGTGCATCTTATGCATAGCTAATCAAGTGTAATAGATGTTCTAAATACAAACTAATACTTTGTTGAAATTCATGTCAAAACATAATTTGAGAAATGCTAAACAACCTTGATGAAGAACATTTTTTCATATGGGTATAATACGAACTACTAAAACTTTGAATAAGATCATGTTAGGAAATCAAAATCTCACAATACCTTGCAACTTTTGGATGGTTGGTAAAAAAATCAAATCATGTTTTTATTTTGAAATTTGCGACAATGAAGTTCAGCATGTCAAATCAATTTTCAAGAAGACAAAATCATCAGATTCGGCATGTATAATTTTCTAAAAATTCAAGAAAGCATGCACGTCCATTAGCCAAATCATCAATCATAGAAAGAGGGCATTCAATATCAACTCAATAAAAGCATAACTGATTATCATCTCATCCTAAGATTTTTATAGCAAATAAACCAGCATGTGAGAAACAATTTTCATGAAGGAAACATCTCAAGATTCCTGACATATGAAATTTTTAAAAATCCTAGAACATAAACAGTTTAGTTAGGAATAGAACAGGACAACAGGAGTGACGGGCATTCAACAGCCAATCGTCCCTATCAATTGATGTTCAAACAATTTCAAATTTTTATATATCGTATACATGGATATTATGGACAACTTTCATCAAGGATTTGATCATAAATCGGCACTAAAAAATCATACAAAAATGGCAAAATAGTCTAACTCATAGAATCATGCCAAGCAACTCCAGTTCAACATAATTTATAGATTCAAGCTTGGTTTAGCAAAATGTTAAATATAATAAATGATGGTCAATTCAAGCATGCAATATGTCATTTTACAGCTTAGGATGTCTCTTACAATTGTCTAGAAGGCACCATCAACAAATTGGTTCATTAACAAGCAGCAGAAACAACAGCAAAGGCCAGAAACAATCATATTTGATCCTATCTATATGACCCAATTCAAACTAATGAAACATTCAAGCCTAAATTTATTTATTTTTTGGTCGATAATACTGCTTGCATTCATTCATTAAAACATTGGCTTTACATGAAAAGATAAGTTTGACTCAGAACATAAAATAGTCCAGAGGGGATTGGGGGGATTTCGCTTCCACGTTGAGGGGAGTAGTTTGCGCCGATATGCTTTTGCAACCCAGTCCATTGCGCAATTCGCTTCTCTCGAGCAGTATGCAAGGCTAGCATTTGTCAGCTGGGCTAGACGCAATTGACAATCCTGGACTTGGTCCTTCATGGCCCATGGCACCTCTTCCCGGCCCAAAATCAATTGAACTAAAGTGCGACAATCAGTTTTGCAAAGTACACGTCTTCTCTATTCGTGTACTTGCCTCCCTTGCTTCTCTTCTCTCTGTTTCAGCATGTACAATCCATGGAGCAGAGCTAGGGTTTCCGCTTGCAAAGACGAAGAGGTGTGTACTTCTGTAGCAAAGCCATCGACAATGATTCCGTTGGAGTCCCGTAGCATACCTACAATCGAACTGGGCGCATCTCCTTCCACCCACAAGCAGTCCACATTTAGCTTCAGATCTCGGTCTTTCGGAGCTGTCCATTTCATCAGTAAGTTCGCCATTTCTGTTGTCTCTTTTCTCCTTATTGGGTTCCAACGCTGATAAGTACGGTTTTGTGCGAGGGATGTTTCAATTATCGCCTCTGTTGGGGATTTCCTGCCCTGACAAACTTGGTTATTCCTGTTTTTCCAGACTTGCCACAATTCCTCCGCAACTAATTCTTTAGCAGGTGAGTTTAGCTTTGTTTCAAAGAATTCCGCCAACCACTTATCCATTCTAGTAACCTTTTGTGTGCTGTGGCTAAGGTTTAGTCTCAAATCTGACCATAATGTGTGGACTGTTTTGCAGAAAAAGAATAGATGCTCAATTGTTTTAGGGTATTTTGAACAGAGAGGGCAGAGCGGGTCAGGTAAGATGTTTCGCTTGTAGAGGTTTTCTTTTGTTGGCACTGCATCCTAACATATACTCCATAGAAAAAATTTCAGTTTGTGTGGAAATTGAGAGATTCCATATTTTTGTCCATAGGACTCAAGGTGGCTAGTATGAAGATAACACTCTGTTTGTGTCCTGTTTTGAGGATTTGCTATAGACGCTGTTATATCCACTTTTAACTGTGTACTTCCCATTCTTGGTGCCTGTCCATATCATTTGATCTGACTTTATCTGCAAGGCGATAGGGATAGCTAGAATTTCATTTGCAATTTTCCTTTCAAACATCTGGTTTAGCATCGAATCTTTCCATTCCTTGCGTTCCTCATCTATTAATTCAACCACCATTTGAGGATCATTCGTGTTTTCGAGGCCTCCTATCACTCCTTGGGGTAGCCAGCGATCTTGACAGATATTAATGGATTTCCCATCACCCACAACCCATCTTAATTCTGGTTCAATGGCTTCCCATCCCATTAAAATGCTCTGCCATCCCCAAGATGGTCTTTGACCTTGTTTTGCTTTCCATAAGTTTCCATTAGGGAAGTATATGCCTCTCAGGATTTGGCTCCATAAGGCTGAAGAGGATTGGGATAAACGCCATGCCTGCTTTCCCAACAAAACTTTGTTGAAAGTGATTAGATCTTTAAATCTAGGCCTCCTCTATCTTTCCTGGTTTTTAGAACCTCCCATTTCTTCCAATGCATGCCTTTCTTGGCGTCATTTTGCTTCCACCAGAATGCTGCAATTCTTTGTTCAATGGCTCGGCAAACCAAAATAGGAATCTTGAATATGGACATTGCATATTGTGGTAATGCTTGCACAATAGTTTTGATCAAGATATCTTTTCCAGCTTTAGACAAATAATTTTCTTTCCATCCCGCTAGCTTCATATTTACTCTTGCCAATATCCATGCGAACATCTCTTTTTTCGTTTCACCCCAATCGGATGGTATTCCAAGGTATTTACCGATCCTGTCAATGCTTGGTACTCTCATCTCTTAGGCCATATTCCTTTTCAACTCCGGTGGACAGCCATTGCCAAAGAACATGCCTGACTTATTCAGATTAATTACTTGACCCGTTGCGTAGCAATATTGATTTAGAACAGCCCCCAAGTTTTGATACTCTCTAACAGTCCCATCCATAAAGAAAATAGCATCATCAGCAAATAACAAGTGGGATAGCAAGGGCAATACCTGTTTAGTTTTATCCCTTTAATGCTTCCTTCCTCCATAGCTTTCTGTAGCATCCTTGAGAGCATATTAGCTATCAATATAAACAAGTAGGGGGATATGGGGTCTCCTTGTTGAATCCCTCGTGTAAGTGAGAAGTACTCTGTTGGTTCTCCATTGACTTTCACATTAAAAGAGACTGTTGACACATATTGCATTATTAATTGTACTCATTGATCACAAAAGCCCATTTTTAACATGCACATTCGAAGAAAATCCCATTCCACTCTATCATATGCTTTTTGCATGTCCAGTTTCAATATTGCCTGAAATTTCTTTTTCCTCTTCTTAATCCTCATTTGATGCAGCACTTCTTGGACAATTAGGATGTTGTCTTGAATTTGTCTACCTTGAACAAAAGCACTTTGTTCATGTGAAATGAGCTGTGGCAGCAACGGTTTTAATCTGTTTGACAAGACCTTCGAAATAATTTTATAGCTGAAATTACATAAACTGATTGGTCTGAATTGGCTAACATTTTCTGGGCTTTTAACTTTTGGTATGAGAACAATATGTGTCTTGTTGAGGATGGGATCAAGATTACCTGACTCAAAAAAATTCTGGACCATAAGCATTATATCATGTTTTATATCTTCCCAAAAATGCTGATAGAACTGTCCATTTAGGCCATCTTGTCCAGGGGCCTTCAGGGAGCCTAGCTGGAAAATAGCTCCTTTCACCTCCTCCTCAAATATATCATACATCAAGAGGTCATTCATCTCCATTGAAACTATTGTTTGACATTGAGTTAGAATGAGCTGAAGGTTCCTTGGTCCTACCGAGTCATAAAGAGACCGATAATAGTCCGTAATGTGGTGTTTGAGCACCTTAGGATCCCTGCTCCAATTCTGGTCATCCACTTTCAACATGGTTTGCGTTGCCTCCTTTGAATTGTAGTGGCGTGGAAATATTTAGTGTTTTTGTCCCCCCAATGGAGCCAATTGATGCGGGACCTTAGTCCCCAATACATCTCTTCCTGAGGCCATAGTTGATCAATGTATGCCTTTAACTACTGAATTTCTGCTTTGCTGGATTCTTGGGAATTACTATTTGTAACCTCCGTTAGTCTTTTCTTGAGTTCTTTGTTTTGAGATGAGGCATTAGAAAATTTTTTTTTGCTCCTTTCAGCTAATTCCTCCGTTACTTGATGAATTTTCTATGGCAAACTTCTGTGGTCTTGAGACCTCGCAACCCAACTGTCCATAATAACATCCCTGCATTCTTTTTCATCTAACCAATATGCTTCAAATCTGAACGCTCTCTTCATTTTGCCATGATCAGGATATAAGGAGAGAAGAAGTGGGCTATGATCCGATCCAACCGTTGGTAAAGCCAAAACTTCAGAATTTGGAAAGGTAACTCGCCATTCCATTGTATATACTGCTCTGTCTAATTGCTTCTTCACTAATTTTTCCCATTCTCTATTGTTAGACCATGTATACATACAACATTTACTATCAATATCCATTAAGGAGCATGCATTAAGCATATCCCAAAACACTGCAATTTTGTAGTAATCAATCTCCTTTTTGCCTTCCTTTTCCTAGTTATACAGAGTGTCATTAAAGTCCCCATACATAGCCACGGTAATTGATTGCATGTATGTAAACCTCGTAGTAGTTACCATACCTGAATTCTCTCCTGGAAATTTGTTAGAGCATGGAAGAAAGTAATCCTCATAAGTTGGCCGCTATTAGGATCTTCACACTCCGTATCTATTAAATTATTTGAACTACATTGCACTTTCACTTGAACCTTTTTGCTCCACATGAGAGGCAATCCCCCGGCAATTCATGTTGGCTGCACAAAGAAAGCCTTTTGATATTTAAGTCTCATTCTTACCCTTTCCACCATCGTTTCCTTATTTTTTGTTTCCATCAGGAAAACCAAACTAGGCCTTTCGAGAGCCACTAAGGCTCTAAGCTCTTGGAACGTCAGGGGGTTGCCCAGCCCTTGATAGTTCCAGCTCAAAATCCTCATGATGTCGTCGGTGGCTTATTAGGGCTAGCCACCAGAGCCCAGTCTTTCCCCTCTTTCACTAGCTAAATTGGTGTCTCTAGTAATTCCATCCCATCTATCATTAACAAACTTGATCCCTCAAGCTTCTTTTTTTTTTTTTTTTTTTTTTTTTTTTTTTTTTGCTTTTAGAAGCTTCGGCCCCTGTCTATTGATGTCTCTTGTGTCATTCTACCCTACATTAGGGGAGTCAAGCAAGTATAATGGTTGTTTCCCTATTCCTGGTTTACCTACTACATCCTTCATAATTTCTGCTCTATGTTCATTTGATGATGTATTTTATGCCCTTCTTTTACTTCGATTAGGTCCAGCAGCAGGCTCTACTCCTTTACATCCCACAATCTCCATATTCGACTGCATGGGAGTTTTTGGTACGTATTCCTCTTCCTCTAGGTTAGATGTTATTTTTCCATAAAAAGCTATCCAGTGAGGACTCCTTTCCCTCACCTCCGCTTTAAGCTAAGGCCCATATTTCCCACCCTATTTTATGCCCATTCTATTTTTTCATAGGGTATTTCTTCACAATTGGAGGCGTAGTGCCCTATTTTTCCACAAGAGTAGCAAAAGTGAAGGAGGCGCTCATATTTAAACTCGACCCACAATTTTTTTTCACCAATCATCACTAGAGCCCCTATTTTTAGAGGAGCTGATAGGTCGAGTTCAACTCTTACTTTCCCCATCTTATAGAGCACATTTCCTCAATTCTCTAAACTGAACTTCATTTACTTTTCCCACTTTTCCAGCCACATGAGTGTATACTTCTTCCAGAATCCATCCAGGGGGCAAACCAACAATATGGATCCAGAAGTCGTAGCGCGAGAAGTCATAGCAGTGTTCGGGAATGTTAGGTACACATTGTTTCAAAACCAGTAAATTACTTGAAAAGACCACGGACCAAATTTGAGCACCCTTTCTTTGTCTACCTCTGATTCAAAAACAAAGGAGAAAAACCCAAGCTCTTTTTGAGAAATTTCCACTACTTCTACCTTCCACGCCTTCTTCATTGTGTTGCAAAATGCCGGGAAATTTACATTCGACTTCAATAAAAGCTTACCAAAGAAAGTATGATGACATTCGATAAGTTTGTTTGTTGGAGCTTCCTTTCTTACAGCAACCACATCATCTTTAGACCATAAATGCCCTAAACTCTTACATAGAGCAACTACACGAATCTGATTTTTCTCATGACTCTCCATTTTCAATGCTTTTTGGTGCAGAATCAGAACATGGGAACTTCGTACCTGATTTGGGGGTATTTCTAAATTCCGATTGAAGGGAGCTCCGTCTAACAAATGAAGAGTAACTCAGCCGCTTTGAGGAGTAAGGCAGTCCGGTCTTCCATTCAACACAGATCGAGGGCTTAGAAGGAGGAGATGAAATGGAGCATCAAGTGGCGAAACAATTAGAGGGGATCTCCTTTTTAGGGTTTGGATGAAGGGTTTTCGGTTTTGTGGGTTGTGGTTTTTTATTTTCCTTGGGTGTTACGGGATGGGTTCACCATTGTAGGAGGAATGAAAGCTGGGTTTAGGGTTTAGAAGGTCAATCACCCTTTGGGGATAGGGTAAAGCTCCATCTTCAGGAGAGATTCCTCTACCGGTGTAGAGAGAAAAATTTTCGAAAACCGAATTCAAACCATAACAAATCGCACAAAATCATGAAATTGATTAGGTCATTTGATACACAAAATTGCAGCAACATCGCATAATCAGTACCGAAATTTGAGTAGGCAATTAACTAGGCAAACAGAGGTTGATTGGCACAAATCTTTATATTGTTGAAAAGCCCATGGAACGTATTACAAATTTCATGAAGACCTCAAAACTAAAAGAGCACATTCAATAGCTCATTCCATGACAAATAACAATCAGGTCATCTAAGGCGTCCGAATTGCATTTTCATTCAAACCAAACAATCATCTATATGAAATCCATCCTAACCTATCACCTATCAAGCCTAAGCTTCCTAAGCATCCATGTTTATCAATAAATTCACTAGATTATGACTTAGTATCCGAGCTCTAGCCCCGGTTGCCTAAAGAAACCTCACCTCATCGAGCTCAAAATAGAAGATCACTAGGTTTTGAGGTTTTCGTGAGAACCAAGCCCGATTGAGCTTCAGCCAAGGGGCACCTAATCTCAAGGGAAGTCCGGTGAGGGTCAAGGAGGCTAGAGGAGGTTGGGACGACGCCAGATAGATGCTAGGTGGACACCAATGATGGATCAGGCATGAGGAAGAGGTCGGCAAGGAAATCGATGTCGGATGGGATTACGATCACTCTTGGCAACTGTGATCGACTCAAGGATGATCAGAGGATGTCGTTGGATGTCTAGAGGAGCCGCAAACCACTAGAGGATTGCCAGATGGTATCGGATCACGCCGGAACAGCACCAGCAAGAGAAACCGTTTTCCGCATGCCCGAGGGAGAGAAAGCCACCGGTAGGCGAATCGGCTAATCGTTGGGGGCAACACCCATCACGACCATCTCATGGGGGAAGTTACGACCATTGGAGGGGGTAGCATGCTGCCAATAAGGCTCCGATGAGCGATGGCTCCAACGGCTAAGCAAGGAGGTGTCGGTTAAGGCGATGGGAAATCAGGTCCTCCCAATTTTGGAGGGGAAAAATATGCTTATATAGTCCTTTGTGAAATTGAATTTTAGCCATTGGATTGATCCAAGGGCAATAGTTCAATCTTTCAAGATAAGATCAAATTTTGATTGGCTAACCCCCCCATGACATGAATAAATGACATGGCACGTCCAACGGTCCCTCTTGAGCCTCCAATAAATTGTCAAGATTGTGTCTCTTCTTGAATCAAGATAGAACCAAGGGCAATTTGGTAATTTCTCATACCCAAGGCCAATTTGGTAATTTTAGGGGTATGAGAGATAATGGGCACCGACCATGAGCTGAATTTGTTGGATGAGGTGGTCGAACATGCTCTGGTCGCCGGAAATAGCCCTTGTAGGTCAACGCTGGCAAAGATTGAGTTAACTTGCGAATCTGGTTGACCCGGACTTGACCGGGTTGAACCGATTCATCTGCCCCCTTCTAATTTTGTCCTAATTTCACATATTTTGTCCAATTAATGTGAAGTTAAAAAAAATTATTCAAATTAAACACAAATGTAATTAAATTGGTTGAAAATGGATCACTCGGGGTGATTAAATGAGTATAAAATGCCCTAAATTGATTTAATTGCCATTGAATCAGGGTTGCATGCTAGACTAACTTTTAATATTGGAGTTTATTTGAGCAAATTGAATCTTGATAACTTCAATTTGATGTTAGCCTAGAATGGACCAACTCAAATTGGATCTATTAAAGCACATCGGTTCAAAATTCAAAAGCTCAAGAAAGCTAAATTGACCAATTTATAATGTTCCCAAGTGAATTTTTCAAAATTGATGTCAAATTTGGATTGATTTGAAGTGTGAGCACACAAATCATAAAGAATCATTCAAGCCTCCTAACTGGGGCTCAAAATGGTAATTTTCATCTACACTTGTCCAATCTCAAAATTGGTTTAACAAGTGAATCTAGTATGATTTGTAGATCAAATGTTGTAAAAAGAACGAAGTAAAAATATGAACAGGATGAAAGTTAATTTTATTTTTGGCTAATTTTAACCCTAAAACCGTAAAATTTGGAAAGTGGGGTTCTTAATCAATTTTCATAAAATTTTCAACGCCAAAGTCAAATTGAAGCTAAAACGAAGTGATTTGTGGGTTTTCATATTTTCCAATTTTTTTTATCAAATATTTGACCTTTTTTTTTGGTCGAAAATGCACGGTCTATTCATTTACTTAGATGTGTTCGGGGTGAGTACATGAGAAACATCGATCGAGCAAATCAATTAAAGGTAAGGGGGGTTGATTACCCAGTCTCTTGGGAGGAAATTCTCTATTTGAGCCCATGCGATCTAGTCGGCGAGCCTATTGGCTTCCCTACTACAATGGGCCAAAGACAAGCTCAAAAAGCTTCGAATTTTCTATCTCGGATCCGGTCCACCAGTCCAACCACTTCCCAACTCGGTTTTGTCGTTGTCTGAACTGCTTGCACGAGCAACAGGCAGTCAGATTGTACTTGGAGAGTTTCAGTCGCGCGAGTTGAGAGGAAAGCTAGGGTTTCGAGGAGAGCTATGGCTTCCGCTTGTTTAGCCGAGGAGGCAGCGATTTTCTTCGAAAAGCCGTCCACCAAGCAGCCCCTAGAGTCCCGGCAAATGCAGGCGATGGCACTTCTGCTCTCAATCCCTCCTCTATTTCCACCCGAGTCTAGTATTGTTCGGTGAGGTCTGGTTGCCGTATCTTGCTGCTGCTCCAGCTCTGGTGCTTCACTTACATCCCCAACATCAAGACATTGAAGGCGTTCCTGTGCCCGGCCACTTTGCTACCTTCCTCATAAGGTGGGTTGTTTCGGTTTCGGACCATAGCTCTGTTTTCTCCCAAATCTGTTGTGCGTTTAGACAACCTGTTCGGAATGAAATCCCTGCCTTCCTCAACTGCTGGTGGAGTTCCAGTTCTTACCCCTGGTTTGATTTTCACTAGATTTGTTGCTTCGGTTTCATCCCCAACTGTGTCACGATCATCTCCGGTTTCGAAAGCTAATTGTGATCTGTTCTCTGCCATCTCACTCCTCTCCTCCAGATCTGGTGATTCGGCCCCATCCCAGACATAAGAGGCGTCTATATTAATGCTCAAAACGTTCGGAGGCGGTGGTTTCCATCTCTGCATGTGAGCCTCTGTGTTTTTTGCTGCTGTTTTCTCACGAATGCATCTCATGTAGTTCTCATTTAAAGCTATTGCTCTGGACAGGGTTTGTTTTGGAGACAGGGGATGATGTTCGAAGACAAACCGGTTCCGATCTTTCCAAATACACCACATCGCTGTGGCAATTAAGTTGAGATTTTTGTTACTGCTTGGGTCTTCTTTTTTTTAATATAGCCACTCCTCAAGTCGTTGTAACCCAAGTCTTGATATTTGGATGTGCAGGGGACTCGCTCGCCATAGTTTTGCAGTCCAAGGACAGAGTAATAGAGCATGTTCAACGGTTTCGGCTTTGACTTTACAGATTGGGCACATTGGATCAGGTACAACTTTCCTTCTATACAAGTTTTCCACCGTAGGTACTGCGTTTTGGCAAGCATTCCAGATGAACTGTTTTACTCTCGGCAGAGTGTTGGTATTCCAGATGAATTTCCAAAAAGCTGGCTTAGTTTGATGAGAGGAAGATGCTAATGTGGTTGTTGAGATTGCTGTTTGATTTCTATGGTATATATATCCGCTTTTCACCAAGTAGTCTCCTAATTTGTTGCTCATCCATACCATTTTATCTGCTGTAGAAGGTAAACCTATGGTAGTTGCAAGGATTTCCTTAATTTTTTTTATCATCAAACAATAGCCGAAGCATTTCCTCATTCCATTTCCCCTCCCTATGGTCTATTAGAGCACTCACTTTCTTTGGCTCGTCTCTTGTCGTTGACCCACCAATAGTACCACTCTTTAACCATTTATCCTCCCTGATTAAAATAGTCTGTCCATTGCCTACAGTCCACATAACTTGAGGAGCTATTGAGTCTCTCCCTAAAATGATGCTTTGCTATCCCCAAGACGGTCTAGATCCTTTTCCAGCTTTCCAAAAATTGCCTTGTGGGTAGTATAGTCCCTTCATAAGTTGGTTTAGAAGGGAAGAAGGTTGTTGAGAAATATGCCAAGCTTGCTTACCTAACATCGCCTTATTAAAAGCTAGGAAGTCTTTGAAACCAAGCCCGCCTTCCTCCTTTCTTAGTTTTAAGTTTTCCCATTTTTTCCAGTGAATTCCAGCAGCTTTGTTGCCATTCCACCACCAGAACTTTGCAATTTTCTTTTCAATAGCTTTGCAAATTGATACAGGGAGTTTGAAAATGGACATTGCATATTGTGGGATGGCCTGCACAATTGATTTAATCAGTATTTCCTTACCTAGTTTAGAATGCAAGTTATCCTTCCAACTCTCCAACTTCATGCTTACTCTTGCAAGGATCCATGCAAAGATGTCTTTTTTGGAACCACCCCAATCAAAGGGAATCCCTAAATACTTCCCTGTTTTCTCAATTTCTGGGACTCTTAACTCCTCAGCCATATTCCTTCTCAAACTCATGGGACAACTCTTGCTGAAATAGATGCCTGATTTGTTAAGATTTATTGCCTGTCCTGTTGCGAAGCAATATTGATTCAAGATAGCTACTAAATTCTGACATTCAACCACCGTACCATGGAGAAAAAATATTGAGTCATCCGCAAACAGTAGGTGTGATAATGTAGGGCAGCAGTTGTTTAACTTAATTCCCCTTAGAGTGCCAACCGCCACTGCTTGTTTCATTAGGTTGGATAGAACGTTAGCCACTAAAATAAATAGGTATGGGGAAAGTGGGTCACCTTGTCGGATCCCTCTGGTTGGCCTGAAAAACGGTAAAGGATTGCCATTGAAGTTGATGCTGAAAGACACTGTGGACACACATTGCATCACCCATTGGACCCATTGTTCACAAAAGCCCATCTTTTTCAAGCATGCTTGTAAGAAGTCCCATTCAATACGGTCATATGCTTTTTGCATATCAAGCTTTAATACTGCTTGGAACTTGCTCTTCCTTTCCCGAGTTCTCAACTTATGTAGCACCTCCTGCACTATCAAGATATTATCTTGAATTTTTCTTCCCCCCACAAATGCACTTTGTTCTTCAGCAATTAGACTTGGTCGTAAGGGTTTCAGTCTATTCGTCATTACTTTGGAGATGATTTTGTATATAAAATTGCATAGGCTGATAGGGCGGAACTGTTCAAGCTTTTCAAGATTTGGGACTTTAGGGATGAGGGTTATTTGGGTTCTATTCATGCCGGGGTTTAAGTATCATGTTTCGAAAAAATTCTGCACTTCTATGAAAATTTCTTGGCTTAGGTCTGGCCAATGATTGCGGTAAAACAACCCATTAAACCCGTCTGGTCCAGGAGCCTTAGTAGCTCCTAATTGCTGCATTGCCTCAGTTATCTCCTCAATTGTAACAGATTTTACCAGCATCTGATTCATTGTTTCATCTACTGATGTTGGTATTTTTTGTATGACAGGCTGAAAGTTGCGTTCTCCCACTAACAAGTACAGGTTTTGAAAGAAAGCTTGTGTCATTTCCCTCAACGACTGATCTTCTTTCACCCATTCATCGACTGCATCCTTTAAGAAGGTTATTCTATTTCTGTTTCTCCTCTGAATAGTTGATGCATGAAAGAACTTTGTGTTTCTGTCTCCCCATTTTAGCCATTTGACTCTTGATCGCATAGCCCAAAACATTTCCTCTTGTAACCACAACTTTTCAATTTCCTGTTTTATCTGCGTTGCTTTTTCACTTTCTTTTTGGATTACCCTTTCATTTGTCAGCCTTTGTAACTCATTTTTCAGCTCATCTATTCTCTGTTTTGCATTATGGAATCTTCGTTTACTCCACTTTGCCAATTTTTGGGCCACCAGCTGTAACTTTTGTGCAATATTCAACCTTTGAGAATCTCCATCAGCCCAAACCTGTTTTACCAACAACATACTTTCCTCGTCTTCTGCCCAGAATGCTTCATACCGAAACATCCTTCTTTTCTTGTCTTTCCGCGGATATAATGATATTACAAGAGGGCTGTGATCGGACCCTATAGCTGGTAGTGCGATGCTTTCAGCATTAGGATACGTAATGCGCCAATCCAGATTACATAATCCCCTATCTAGTCTCTCTTTGACTAATTGATCCCCTGTCTGGTTATTCTTCCAGGTAAAAGCACAGCCCTTGGATTCCAAACCCATTAAGGAGCACCTGCTGAGAAAGTCCCGGAAGGTTGTTAGTCGGTAGTTTTCCGCTCGCTTTCTTCCAACTTTTTCCCAATGGTACAATACCTCGTTGAAGTCGCCTATGCAAAGCCACGGTATATGGTAGTTTCTACTTACTCTATAAATATCCTCCCATAGATGAACTCTGTCTTGAAAAGCATTAGGAGCATGTATAAAGGTAATTTGCATTTGCTGTCCTATTCCCATTACTTGACACAGTACACTTATATAGTTGTTAGAGAATGAGTCAATGGAAATCTCTGCCTGATCATCCCAAAATAAGGCTAATCCCCCTGCAATTCCTTCTGGGTTCACTAAAAAGCTGTTTTGGAATTTCAACCTCCTCCTTATCTGATGCACCTTTTGCTCCCGATTCTTAGTCTCCATTAGAAATATAATACTAGGCCTTTCTTGAGTCACTAAGACTCGCAAAGCCTGAATTGTCAAGGGTGTGCCCAACCCTTGACAATTCCAACTTAGTATTTTCATGGCTTCACTGGTGGCTTATTAGGGCTAGCCACCAGAGCCCACTGACCTGACTTCTCCGCCACCTCAATCGGGGTTTCCACCAGCTGTGTACTGTCTAAGATTGGTGTTTTCGAGCTTTGAGCACCATAGGGACAGAAACGCTTGCCTTTTTTTACTGTTGGGTGCTTGGTGCTTTTAAATTTCTGCCTAATCAGCCCTTCTTCCCCTGATGTAACCTCTAGCATATCAAGTTCTGCTTCCTTTTGCTGCTCTTCGTAAAGAACCATGACAGATTCATCATCTATACAACAACTCCCTCTCTTTTGAGGGTTGTTTTCTCCCGTGATTTGTATTGATAACTGCTGAGTTGATGCACTAATTTCCTTATGAGTTGGTTGTATACCAGTTTTTTGTCCCCACATGACATTTAAAGTATGCTCCTGCTGCTGGTTGTTGTTCTCTGAATCAGAATGCATTGGAGTCTCTGGCACACTATCGTTATCTTCTAGGGGTGGCTCTTGCTTGCTATAAAAGATTTTCCCATATGGGCTAAGGTCGTGCACATCTGCTCGGAGCCAGTTCCCAAATCTTCCTGGTAAGTCCTTTGTCAACCCTGACTTTTCATAAGGGATCTCCTTACAATCAGTAGCATAGTGCCCTATTTTTCCGCATGAATAACAGTAATGAGGTAGTCGCTCGTATTTGAACTCTACCCATAGTTTCTTCCTTTCCAGATTCACAAGAACTCCTGTCTTTAAAGGATTTTCCAGATTCAGCATCACCTTTGCTTTGCCTATTTTATAAAAACTGTTTCCTTTCGCTTCCAATTTCACATCTATAACAACCCCCAATTTAGAGGCTATGTCCCGAATGACTTCCCTCGTGACTCTCCCAAAAGGTAGGCCATATAGATTTACCCAAAATGCACAATGAGTATATTCATAACAAATATCAGGAGTATCAGGGTCACATTGTCGTAGTACTAGTAAATTACTGGAAAAGCACCATGGCCCGGTGTCTAAAACCCTTTGTTTCTCTTCTTCCGACTGGAAAGCAAAAGAGAAGTGTCCTGGTCCGAGCTGAGTGTAGTTCACCTTATCAACTTTCCACACTCTAGTCATAGTATTCACAAAGGCTGTAAAATTCGCATTTGGTCGAGAGTATAGCTTTCCGAACAGTGTTTTCCGGCATTCAATCAGTTTTTCTTCTGAGATATTACTTTTAATATTGACAACATCATCTTCAAACCACAACTCACCTAGACTTTTGCAAAGGGCTACTATCTGCCTGTCTTCCTCAAGCTGACTTGTCATCTTTTTATCCCCAGGATCTAGTCGAGGGGAGCTCCAGACTTCTTAATGCGGATGGGAGATGGCGAGAATGGGTGAGACGACTGGATGGATTTTCGTTTTACCCAGCCGCAATATGAATATAGATGGGGCGTTAAGGTTTCGGTGGATTTATGGATCAAGCATTGTATGGTTTCTGGGAGTTTTGACAGGGATTTGGGAATGGGGTGTCGAAGGGGGTGAGATATGAGGGGAACATTAGGGTTTTACAAAAGGAAAACACATCTTACCTTGAAGATGGGGAAGACTACCCAGCTGGTAGAGGAGGACTCGCCATTGCGCGAGAGAGGTTTGACCTAAAATGTTGATTTTGTGACCAAATCCTTGAATTTTTTGTAAACTAATGTGGTCAAAGTGATGTTAAGGCTATTTAGGACCTTTCCATGCAAAATGCTAAATTTTGAGCTGGGGTTAACTTTTAGTCAAAAAGTTGACCAAAACATCAACCAAAACTCAATTGTTTGACTTTTTTGAGTTTTTGGTGAAAATGATTAGGAAAATACCTAAAATGATAGGTTAAAGAAAAAGAAATGAAAATTGACACTTTTGGTTAGAGAAATAGATTCCGTCACAATTAAAGACCTTAAACTCAAGTTTTCTACCTCTAATGATATGTCAACTAAAAATTAAATGTTACCAACTTTGGACAAAAATGGTCTTCAAAAGACACTACATACATTTTCATGTGACATTTGGCAGTTGGAGCCAAAATTATCCTGCGGGTGAAAGCTAATATTCTCTTAGTAAAAAACCCGAACACTTGAATGGGTAGGAAAGCAGGCCAGCAAATGGTGTATCTTGGACGCCTTTCACTTCTTACGAATTTCAGTTGACGATGTACCCAAAAATTGGACTTAAACACAAAAACCCAGCATATAATATATGCATTGACCACAAAATTTGCCAAAAATGCTATAGTTTATATAATTTGGAACGGACCAATAATATACACTCAACCACGCATCTCATGTTGGGTCAGTTGATCGGCAACATACTAGTGCAAGAGAGAGTGATGTTCAAGACCCTCTCGATCTCTTTATAGTCGCTTAAGGACGGGTCTAACCTCAGATCCACGAGTTGCACGAGGCCGCTGTAGTAGCACCCGTTGCTCGCCGTCACAATTTCCATCCCCTTCCACCTTGGGAGTTAATGGCGAGGCTGGCATTGCTTGTCAGCCTCGCCAACCGCCCTTGCCCAGGCAACGCTGGTCCTGCCAGATCTGACAAGGGCAACCTCGCCAACACTTGCCCTTGCTGACCATGGCCGTGCTTAGGGGTCTCAAGAGTTTTTAAATGTTAAGCACATAGAGGGACGCAACTCTCATGTAGTTTCAATTATCAAATCAACAAGACTTTAGAAACACTTTCTACGGCAAAGAAAATAAGGACCACCACCGCTTGGGGTCTCAGGAGGATGTTGTCTATATTTTAGTACATACAACGACGAGAGCTTGCAAGCTTTGTGTCCGCAAACAGCATGCCTCCGCAAGTTGGCCACGTCAATGGGTGAGGTGAACCATTTGAGATACCATAGCCTTTCTTATTGCAGCAGACTCAACGCTCTTCCCCGTTCCACTTGCAAATTATAGAATTTATCGAGGTTGAATATCACCGGATGTTTCTACAATGACTTGGTCAGCCAAGCTGATGCTGGTGGACTTGTAACAACTTAGTCTAACGAGTGCGGGGAGTGGTCGTCAGGGTTAGAGGGCCTAGACAAATAATAGATCTTGGCAGGCTTCTAAAATGACGAAGGGACATAAATGAATTGAACAATTCACCGAACCGGAAGAGAACAATTTTGGAATATACTTGTGTAACTTGAATTAACTTATAAAAGCGCTTTTTGACGTAACGACAAGTTTTACTTTGGAACTTATGGAAAAGTACATGTCTATACACCAAAAGACAATCGCGAGGCCTAATATGAGACAAGTCAAATCAGATAATACTTCGAGTAAGTTAATTTAGGGATAATACAATCCGACAGGCAAGAAATTGAAAGCATTTAATGAGGTTAGACCTGAAATGTTGTGCAAGTCTGAGAATACTTCTAGTAGGCTTAGCCAAATTGCTAAGCTGTGACAGTCTAATTTTTATGTTATGTTTTCAATTTAATAATTCAGGCCTTTCATCAACGCACCTCTAGTTCTTTTCCTTGAGCTGATCACTCATGAGATAACTAGTCTATCAGGTGAAGCCGTTAAGGGATTTTAATGCAATAGACTTGAAAATTCAACCAGAAACCAACTGCTCGACTGTGCTAATCTACAATGGTCATTACGGCACAATAAAAAAATTGATTAGAGATCAAAGATAGGTCGACTCGACTGAGCCATGTGATTAAGTGTGGGTGATTCCACCTAATTGCAAAATTCTCGCCAATCGACACTAGATTGATTTTTCTGTCATTTTGGTACCTTGTGTCTATATTTGAAATCTCAAGATTTTCACGACAATCAAGAGTCGCAAATTTGTCGAATATGTACAATGTGGCTCGAAAATAATCGATCACGGGTCAATTGCACTAAAAATTCCTAAAAGCTCCCTAGTAGGTTAGATAACATTAAAATCGCACCTGGTTGAAATTAACCAAGAATAAAGTTTTATCATGTCACGATTCATTTTAGGAATGTCGACTCATCCTTCGAAGATTGTTTTGCAAATCGAGATTTTTGGCGAAAATTCAAAGTAAGGTTACTTTGGACCAGGAAAATTAGAGGGCCGTTTTTTGTCGCATTTTTTGGGATTCAAGTTGGTTCAATTGATGAGAAAAAATGTTGAATTTGATGAGGACACCTTGGCTGGATTTATGAACATCAAATTGGGCTCAATTGGAGGGGAATTGAAGTGGATTTGGGAGAATTTGTCCAAAATTCGTAGGCCAAGGGGGAGACAACATTTTGGACCACTTGGGGAAGCTTCTAGGGGAATTTTGGTGCAGCAAAATTGGCTAAGGATAGGGCTGAAGTGGTGAGGGCATATGTGATGAGTAGAAGAGGATATGTGAGGACTTATGGTCAAATGGGACCCTCCAAGCTACAGCTAGCTTCATCTTCTTCAACAGGCCCACTTTATCCATTATTGATCAATCTTTGAGCTCCAAAAACCAGAGAGAAACCGGAGAGAGCCCCTTAGCTCGTCAACCACCGCCGGAGCCCCCTACCACCGTCGCATGCCCGTCGCTCACCGTCATGCCATGCACCAACCCGCACGATCATCCCACTTGTCTCCCGCCTCCTCACTGTCTCCTGAGCTACCCAGGCCACCGTCGAAGTCCCTTGGCCGCCATCCAGGCCCCGAAACCGCCACCGTCACCTGCCTGACCCCGCAACAGCCTCGTCGTACCGCCGTGCCCCTTTCTCGAGCCGAGCAATCCTCTCGGCCCAACAAGCAAAAGCCGAAACCTCACAGTGGGTTGTGAGCTTCTAGGCCTATTTTAAGGCCCATCTGGACCTCCATTGGTGTTGCCGCAGGCTTGGTTATTGCCCACATTCACATCGTCGTTGCCGTGAACTCATTAGAATGCTAAACCGGTGAGTTTACTTGCTAAACTCTACTTATGGTGTTAATGATGCTTAAGGAATGATTAGTTTAGGCTAATTAGGGATTAGATAGTTAGTTAGAATGGATTAGTGATTTAATTATTCAATTATGCATGTTAAGTGGTTAGAATAGACTAATTAAGGGTTAAATAGATTGTACTATTTATCTAAAATAGGTTCAGAAATTTTCTAGGCCCATTTAGGTGGTTAGATTAGCATTTCTAGCCTAAGTTTGCATTTACTTGATTTATTGGTATTTATTTAATTATTTTTGTATTTATTTAATTATTTAATATTTTTCAAAAATTATACCGAGATAGTCGAAGACCGGAATTTCGTACCGATTGTAATAGTGTGCTTAGTTTATTCAACTGAATGCTAAAGTGTGCAAATTGAGTAGTAATTGTGATTTTGCATATTTATTCCAAAATTGCAAAATTTGATATTTAATTAGAAAAATCCCAAGTGTCGGGTTTTGACATCGAAAATGGTTCAATAATATATATATATATATATATATTAGCTTGTGTGAGCAATAACATATGTCGGCTTGTGTGAGCAATAACATATATCAGCTTGTGTGAACAATAATTTATATCAGCTTGTGCGAGCAATAATCTCTGGCTACGCCAAAAGACCAATTTGCGTCGGTAGATCATGCTTGTGCAAGCAATAATCGAATTGGAAATTGTGATGGATTGAAATTGAAGCACCGGACTATGGAGCGAAATTATATGGCACGGTATAGGATGTGTCATAAAGATTTGGTCTTATAATTGGGACCCATGGATCGATTGTATTGATTGTATCGATGGCATTGATTGATTGATTGATCGATTGTATGGATTGAACTAAATTGATTGATTGAGTATATGAATTATACTGACTCGCAGGAGGGAACTAAGGTGAGGTAAGTCCCCTGTCTTGTGTGCATAGACTGCCTCTAGGCGTATTTCCTTCCTAGTCGGAGTTTATGGGGTGAACTTGCTAAGGCATTGTCTCACCCAGTCGTGGGCTCATTCTTTACAGGTCCTTAGATGACAACCCTGCCAGTTCGTTACGGTCAGCCTCAAAGGGTTACCAAGCAGGTGACCGATTTCCTTGTTCCCGTAGGCCATGGGGTCTGGGTCTACGAGCTCGTAATGACCACTGTCTGGGTCGATGAGGGTCTACCTAAGAGGGTACCCCATCGATTTAGGGCATGGTTTCGCCGTGGGCTCAATGAATACAGAGTTGGTCCCCTCTAGGGTTTTGAAGTCCATCTACGGTAATAGACACCACTTTTGGAGAGGGTACAACTGACCATCCTGATGGTGTTGTGGTGGACCCACCTCCCCAGGAGCTTGCAAAGTCCGAAAGATCAGTGAACGTGTCCATCTAGTGGACCGTAGGACAATTTCCTTTGGAGGACTAATCTTTTTGTTAGATAGACTTTTGTATATAAACCGGTGTGTATATAAAAGTGTTTTGACTGTGAAATTGTTCTTGCCTTTCTATCCCGTGTTGGTTGCTGTCAGGGGTTATCGTTTCGCTTCTGCATGTGCAATAAAATGAATGGGTCGATGATGTGTCCTGGGACATCCCAAATTTATCGACCACCGAGGGATGGGTGTGCGCTCGAGGATCCGGGGCGTGACATAAGCAAAATTTGGACGTTGACTAATTTAGGTATCCTGTCGTATTTCCAAGTGAGCCTAGAGAGCTCTGGTCCCGAAGTGTTATTTGGACTCAAAAGATTGGAAGCAAAGTTCCAGATCCTTCATTTGACCGTGTGAATTAGTTGAATACACTGTTATATTGGCAATTTCATACGATAATTTCTTGTATTAAATAGGAGCCATAAAATTCTTCCTTCTCTTTTATCGTCCCATGTTCTCCTTCTATTGAAGTATATTTATTGAGATTAGAGATTTTCTTGTTAGAGTATAGTTAGATATATTATTAGAAATTAAATTGTTATTTCATATTTCGTGATTCTCTAAGATTGCTAATTTCCTTTCCTATGCATAACGTTCAAGTATAAATACCCTCTTCTAATAACTTGTAAAGTCAAGCCAATTGAGTAAAGCTCTTACCCTCTCTCTTGAAGATCTTAGAATATTTACATGGTATCAAAGCCACCAAGAGAGAAGGAATTAAATCAAACCTCTCTTGCAAGTAAATCAAACCTTAGCCTTTTCTTCCTCTATGCTATCTCAAGTCATTCTTAAGTAACTTCCTAATATTATCAACACTCAACAATGCTACTATGGACGTTATTCGTTGTGGTACTCTCTTCTAATTGTGAGCAATATTGACGAGCAAAGTCGTCGTCAAATATCAAGGTCACTATGAGCACTGGAGTCAAGCACACCTTCATTGGGTAGCCAAAAATGAGCATTGTGTTGTCATAAAGTATGCAAGTAGCTGTAAGCATCAGAGTTGAGCATACTTCATCAAGTAGCCAAAGATGAGCACCATGGGGTGATGCGGTTTAGTTTGCTACAATACAAGTCAGGTTTCTACACAATTCTATCAAGGTTGTATGAGAAACTTATGTCAACTTTCTAAGCATGTGTTGCTTTAGCGTTTGTAAAATCCGGTTTGTTTAGTGTTAGGTCTAGCTTACACGACACTTGATCACAGATAGACTTTCAAAGAAAGTTACACCAATCATAGGCAAGAAGCTAGATCCTCCAACTTGAGGAAGAGTGGTAAACTATATTTATGGAGATTGGAGATCTCCTTGTTAGAAAATATCGTTAGAGATATTATTAGATATTAGGGATATTATTTAATGTTTCATGGTTATCTAAGATGACTAATTTCCTTTCCTATGCATGTTGTTTGGGTATAAATACCCTCTTCTAATAACTTATAAAGTCAAGCCAAATAAGTAAAGATGTAGTCTTAACCACTAGGGGTTTGCTCCAGTGGCCACTCTTCCAACTTGGAATGGGGAAGTTGGGGGTTCAAATCCCCACCTTCTCAGGGGGGATTGGGGACGATTTCATTTCAGTGGCCACTCTTCCAACTTGGAAGGGGGAAGTTGGGGATTCAAATCCCCACCTTTTCAAGGGGGATTGGGGTGGAGACGATTTCATTTCAGGAGTGGGTTTTGACTCCCACGCCCTGCAAGGAGGCAATGGAAAAAGTCTGAGAGTGAGTGTTAAAATAAGATTAGAGTAGGACCGACCAAAAAAAAAAAAAGTAAAGATGTAGTCTTTATTGATTCTCTCTCCCTCTTTCTTGAAGATTT
Organism: Eucalyptus grandis; assembly: GCF_016545825.1. Classification (NCBI taxonomy): domain Eukaryota; kingdom Viridiplantae; phylum Streptophyta; class Magnoliopsida; order Myrtales; family Myrtaceae; genus Eucalyptus; species Eucalyptus grandis. The sequence goes on from NC_052619.1 coordinate 30,367,887, forward strand.
TAAAAGATTTGCACCTTCAATTGAGCAAACTCAAACTCCATGGAATAAAGAAAGTTATGGTAAAATAAAAATGACAAGTTATGACTTGACAATATTTCCTACATTGAACAATTGCTTTAAAAGTTTGAGAACCATAGCGCACAACAAAAATTTAGAAACAACAATGAATAATAAACACTAGTTAGCAAATCACAGCTGTCATTACTTGGCATAATTTTTTAGTCATTCGGTGATGTACCAACTCTTGACTATATTAAATGCTGACAAAATCGGAAATTTAGAATTGTTGATCCTAGTGCCATTTAAGGACAAAATATTTATTATGTTGTCAAATTTATATAACGGCCAATAAATTCCTTTCCAATCAAAGTAAATAGAAGGAAATCAATCTACTATACTCGACTGGTCATAAACAGGCAACAGTATTAAATTTATATACATAAGTCGAGTATACATTCCAAAAAACCACTGTGTGCTATAATAAACGGAATATTTTATCGGAAAGTAATCCCCACAAGCGGTTGACCCTAAAAAGGTAATCTTATCCATTCCTAAAGGAAAATTTGAATTATACACGGCTAGTGTAAAGTAAATATTACACAAGCCATTTTATCCATCTTTAATTTGAGATTTAGGATCTAATCAAGCACCTATAAAACTGCTTGTGCAAAATTTTCATAACCCTCGCGAGATCCATCGCTCTTGCGAGGCAGTCCCCTCATGCCCCTTAGGTAACGCCTTTAATAAAGAAGTGAAAAAGAACAAATTATTATCCCATGTTTTTTAGGAAAGAAAATCACATAAAGAATCATAACCATCTCAAATTCATAAGTAGAGATTCTGGCCAGGTTGCCATATTTGTGAACACGTAACTACCGTTCTTTGTATGGAAGCAAATCTGACACCCAAGCCACATTTGAGTGAAACTAAGGCCAGTCTTGAATCTGATACCATTTGTGACACAAAGTAGATGTTAGGCAACAACTCTTGTCAGACCAAACTCTAATCATTGGCTACATTTTTGTCCTCATTCGTTGGGTTTTTTCTCCAAATAAATGCATCACCATGATCCCCAAAACATTTGTTACAGTCACCTACCACCAAGAAGACGAATCATTCGTGTCAAAAATATCAAAAATGTGTCACGAAGCAATCCACCTGAACTGATGTGTTTTCGGTTGTCATGGAACAATTTAATGACACGAAGAAAGGATGTACCTGGATCTCCAAGCCGAACGGCGATTGCTCAGTGCAGGTAAGGCAACTATGAATGACTGGTTGGGCGGGAAGACGAGATCAATAACAGCTTCCAATTAACATTTTCAATCGCGATGAGCAATCCTCCTAATATATTAGAACCATATTTCCAGGCATTTGTTCATTATGTTTTTAAATGATTAGATTGGTTAATGTCTCTCAATGAATGCAATTTATTTCACCGTGAGAGCCACGTCCACCAACTACGTCCTATTTTGGGATTGATCGACTAAATTGATTTCCATTATGACATCCAATGTGTGAATTTTGGAGATTTTCTCTATTTTCAGTTTAAATGTTATCCGACTTTATTGGTACTTCTTTACTGATTTTTATCAAGATGATCACGGTAAAAGTCCTGAAATTTCTTACATATGTCATAAATGGAAATCAATTTAGTCCACCAATCCCATGGTAGTACGTACATGTGGGGTTCAAGAGGCTCCCACGACAAAATAAAACTAAATAAAATTGCCTGCTTCGTGAGATTATTGGTATCAAATCATTGTAATAATTTGATAATTTCATGCCTTTGCTCCTTAAGTATTTAAATGATTACAATGTTTGATACAAATAATCTCATGGAACATGCATTTATTTTGTCATTACAATGGCTTGATCCCTATCAACTACGTCCTACTTTTGCATTGATCGCCTAAATTGATTTCCACTTATGACATATGATGTATAAAATTTTGATGTTTTCATTCTTTTAATATTAATGTTATCTGACTTGATTGGTATTTCTTCACTAATTCAAGATGATTGCGGTAGAAATCTTGAAATTTCTTACATAGAATGTCTTAAACGGAAACCAGTTTAGTGGACCAATCCCAAAGTAGGACGGAGATGGTGGGGTTCAAGCAAATGCCATGACAATATAAAGTCCCCACTTTGTGAGATTATCGGCATCAAATCATTGTAATAACTTGATAATTTCATTGCTTTTCTCATGATGTATTTAAATTATTGCAATGGTTCGATACCAATATTCTCATAAAGCATGCATTTTATTTTGTTGTGGGAGCTACTTGAACCCTACCGACTACGTCCTAGTTTTGGATTGATCGATTAAAATGATTTCCATATAAGACATCCTATATATGAAATTTTGAGATTTTCCTTTTTTAATATTAAATGTTATCCAACTTTAAAATTATTTCTTCACTAATTTTTTCAAGAGGATCACGGTAGCAATCTTGAAATTTCTTAATAGAATGTGATATTGCAATAATCTCATATAGGCAAATTATTCTGTTGTGGAGCCGCTTGAAGCCCACCATGTACGTCCTATTTTGGGATTGGTCAATTAAATTGATTTTTATTTTTGACATCCTACGTATGGAAATTTTAAGACTTTCCTTTTTTAATATTGAATGTTATTGGACTTGGTTGGTATTTCCTTACCAATTTTTTTTTTCATGATGATCACAATAGAAGTCTTGAATTTTCTTACATAAAACGTCATAAATGGATGCCAATTTAGTCAACCAATTCCAAAGTAGGACGTAGATGATGGGGCAAGCGGCTCCCATGATAGTATAAATTACTTGCTAATGAGATTGTTGAGATCAAATCGTCTTAATATTTTGTTAATTTCGTGCATTTGCTCATAATATATTTAAATGATTACAATGGTTTGATACCAATAATCTCATAGAGTATGCAATTTATTTTGTTGTGGGGAACCACTTGAATCCTATCGACTACGTTCTTATTTTGGATTGATCAACTAAATTGATATTCATACAAGACATCCAATGTATAAAATTATGAGATTTTCCTTTTTTTAATATTGAATGATATCCAACTTTATTGGTATTTCTTTACTAATTTTTCTCAAGAGATTGTGGTAGAAGTCTCGAAATTCATTACATAGAACGTGATATTGCAATAATTTCACAATGTAGGCCGGTTATTCTATTCTGGAGGGCCGCTTGAAGCCCACCATGTACTCCTAATTTGTGATTGGTCGACTAAATTGGTTTCCATTTATGACATCCTACGTATGAAATTTTGAGACTTTTTTTTTCAATGGTGAATGTTATCTGACTTATTTGGTATTTATTTACTAATTTATTTTAATGATGATCATGGTAGAAGTCTAGAAATTTCTTATATAAAATGTCATAAATGGAAACTATTTTAGTTGACCAATTCCAAAGTAGGACATAGATGGTGGGAATAGCGGCTCCCATGATAGTATAAATTGCTTGCTTTAAAAGACTCTTGGTATCAAATCGTTGTAATAATTTGTTAATTTCATGCATTTGCTCATTTACAATGGTTTGATACTAGTAATCTCATACAACATGCAATTTAACCTGTTGTGGGAGCCGCTTGAACCCTACCGACTATGTCCTATTTTTGGATTAATTGATTAAATTGATTTCCATATAAGACATCCTATGTTTGACATTTTGAGATTTTCCTTCTTTTAATATTAATTATTATCCAACTTCATTGGTATTTCTTTACTAATTTATTTTTTCAAGAGTATCACGGTAGAAGTCTCGAAATTTCTTCTATAGAAGATGATATTGCGGTAATCTCACAATGTAGGCAAATAATTCTGTTGTGAAGCCACTTGAACCCACTATGTACGTTCTAATTTGGGATTGATCGACTAAATTGGTTTTCTTTTACGACATCCTACGTATGAAATTTTGAGACTTTCCCTTTTTTTAATAATGAATGTATGTTTCTTTACTAATTTTTTTCATGATTTTTTTTTTTTGGTCGAAAGAGAACTTATATTATATTAGAGATTAATACAAGCGGAAGCATCTGAAGAAAGAACATTAAGAAAGGAAGGCGGAGGAAAGAAAAGCCAGTTTGTCGATGGGCCTTGATCCCGATGGGCTTTTGCAGCCCAATCAGCTGCTAGGTTTGCCGTTCGTGGAATATGTCGAAGCGAAAGGTGAGGGCATTGCTGAAGAAGATCTTCCAGAATCGCGAACAGATGACTCTCCTTCCATGGCGGCTGCTGTTTCGTCCAACGATCTCCACCAGCTGCAAGCAATCGATTCAATCACAAGTGGCTGAAGATGGAGACCCTTCGGATGATCCGTTGAAGAGCGGACATAAGAGCGTAGATCTCGGCTTGGAATGGCGGCGAGCGAGCACTGGTCGGGTAAGCACATCCGTCAAAATTCCTCTCATCGTCTCTAAACGCAAGCTATGGATCCTTGCTCGGAAGGGCGGGCGAAAAGCCCCATCAATATTGCATTTGATAAAGCCTTCCGCTGGGGGGGGTCCATCCGTGCCCTAGACCGATCGACCCTTTTGAATCTTCTTTGGCGAGGTTGGATGACCTTGAAGATAATGCGTTGGGAGAGGGCTTCGTTGACGACAAGAAGAGAATCCAACGGAGAGTGGCGAAAGACGGCGTTGTTTCGATGTTTCCAAATTTCCCACGGAGATGAGCAATCACTTCGAAATCCGAGACTCTCGAGGGTTAGAAATATAGTCTACAAGCCAAGCATCAAGTCTCGCGTGCGAGGTAGGACATATACCGCTCGATATCTTCATGGTTCCATATGTCGTGAGTCCAAGGGCAAAAGAAAAACAGATGCTCTATTGTTTCGGTATAGAGTTATGGCGAGGGTACAAAAGGGGTGCTAAATGATATGTCGCTTTGGTAAAGGTTCTTTTTGTGGCTAATGCGTTTTTACAAGCTAACCATAGAAAAGCTTTAAGCTTGGGCACTGTCTGCATATTCCAAATTTTTTTCCATAACATAGGCGGGTTAGTATAAGAGGATGATGGGGTTTTAATTATGTGCTGAGATTGTGCGAGAGAGATAATGATGACAACTCTTCACCGAGTAGGTACCAGAAGATGTCTGTCCAAACCAGGTGATCGTGGTGAAGAAAAGGATTGATAGGAGTGTTGAGAATGGCTTTACTAACTCCGGTGATCGAAGAATGAAGTAACCGAGGAAGACTTCCATTCGAACGTTGAGAATCAATGAGATCAGCAACAAGTGCTGGTTCGCCCTCGCGTAAGCCTCTATCTCGACCTTGAGGTAACCAATGATCTGTTCTAATATGAATCTGCGACCCATCTCCGACTAACCATCGTAATTTAGGAGTAATAACATCTCTGCCTTTCACTAAACTCTGCCACCCCCAAGAAGGCCGATGTCCTAAAGTAGCAATTTGGAAAGAGGAGTATCGAAAATATAAACCTTTAAAGAGCCGACTCCAAATAGCTTGAGGTTGTTGAAAAAGTCTCCAGGCTTGCTTTCCAAGCATAGATTTGTTAAAGTTAATTAAATCACGAAAACCCATCCCCCCTGAAGCTTTGGACAGCTTTAATTCGGACCAGTTTTTCCAGTGAATGCCCGTATTACTGTTATGCTTACTCCACCAAAAAGCTGAGATCTTCTTTTCTATTAATCTGCAGAGAGACAACGGAAGCTTGAAGATGGACATGGCATATTGCGGTAAGGCCTCAGTATCACCGATTTGAGTAAGATTTCCTTGCCACTTTTCGATAAAAATTGTTCTCGCCAACCCGCTAATCTAGCATTTACTCTTGCCGAATCCGGAGAACATTTCCTTCTTGGATCGGCCCCAATCCGAAGGAATGCCCAGGTATTTTCCATACTTAGTGAGAATAGGTACCCCGAGTTCTTGTGCTATGTTCTCGTTGTAGAGAGTTAGGACAATATTTACTAAAGAACACACCAGATTTATTCCGATTTATGAGCTGGCCTGTGGCGAAGCAATATTGGTTTAGGAGGTTAGCAAGATTTTTTTCATGATGATGACAGTAGAAGTTTTGAAATTTTTTAAGTAGAATGTCATAATTGGAAACCAATTTAGTCGACCAATTCCAAAGTAGAACATAGATTTGTTGCTTTGGTGGGGGGGGTGTTGTCTGCTATATGAGATTGTTGGTATCAAATCGTTGTAATAATTTGTTAATTTCATGCATTTGCTCATGATATATTCAAATGATTATAATGGCTTGATACCAATAATCTCATAAAGCATGCAATTTATTTCGTCATAAGAATTGCTTAAATCCCACCATTTATGTCCTACTTTTGGATTAGTCGACTAAGTTGATTTCCATTCATGACATCCTATATATGAAGGGAAAAAGTGCCAAATTAGTCCTAAAATTTTTGTCTTTATGCCGATTTAGTCCTAAACATCTTTACATTGTACCAATTCAGTCATTTCCGGCCAATTTTGGCCAGATTTTGCTGACTGGACGCGACATGGCCTGATCAACGCTAACATAGACGACTTTTAATAATATTTTTTTCTTTTTTCTTTTTTCTTTTTTCTTTTTTCTTTTTTCTTTTTCCTTTTTTCTTTTTTCTTTTTTCTTTTTTCTTTTTTTCTTTTTCTTTTTCTTCCAACCGGTCACCGGACCTCGACGACCGACCACCTCGACAAAGGGCCACGAGGGCAAAGCCTCGCCGCCCAGAGCGAGGTTCACCCTCCCAGCCACTAGCAAGGTGGCCAGTGAGATCGACCTCGACCTCATCGGCCATTGCCTCTGGCGGTCACCGAGGTCCAACGACCGGCTAGAGGAAGAAAAAAAGAAAAAGAAAAAAAAATTTTAAAAAATCAAAAATATCAAAATATTATTAAAAGTTGTCCACATCAGCACCGATCAGGCCATATCAGCCGCCTAGCGTCCAGTCAGCAAAATCAAGCCAAAATTAGCTGGAAAAAACTGAATTGGCACAACGTAAAAATGTTTAGAACTAAATCAGTACCAAAAAAAGGTTTAAAACTAAATTGGCACAAAGACAAAAGGTTTAGGACTTTTTTGGCACTTTTCCCTATATATGAAAGTATAAGATTTTCCATTTTGTAATATTAAATGTTATCAGACCAAAAAGAATAAAATGTTTTCCCACTTGATTGGCATTTCTTTACTAAATGTTTTCAAGATGAGATGCGGTAGAGGACTTGAAATTTCTTACATAGAATGTCATAAATGGAAACCTAAATAGCCGACCAATCCCGAATTAGGACGTAGATGGTGGAGTTTTTTTTTTTTTTGGTCGGAAAATAGACTATATTACTCATTAAGTAGGGAAAAGAGTACAACCCGCTAGCAGGGCTAATTACAAATCAGATCTAACAAAGGTGGAGGAGGTGAAGAGGCCCAAGTTGGGGAAAGGGAACCTCGACTGTGGGCTTTCGCAGCCCAGTCGGCTAGGGCATTTGCTGATCTTCTGCAATGATGCACCTTCAAATTCGAAAAAGAGGGCAAAATATCTTCGCACTCGGCAAGAAGGGCACGGCATTCCCACGGTGGGAGATGCTTGTGATTGATTGCTTCGACCAGCATCAGGCAGTCGGTTTCAATGATCAGGTCAAAGTGATGCTTTCCTTGTTGTAGAAGATCTTTTAGAGTATATAAGAAAGCTTGAATCTCCGTTGCAAGTGCAGAGGTTGCTGGAACGCTTTTGGTAAAGCCTCCGAGTAGACTTCCTGTATGATCCCGAGTGATGCTGGAGATCGCACCCAGATTTTCTGCAATAGGGAAGGCACCATCTATATTCACTTTGATCATGCCCTGCAACGGTGGGAGCTAGGTAGTGTTAGGGTTCGGCGATTTTTTTCCTGTCTTCAGTTGCTGCTTCAATTGTTGTTTCTGAACTGTAATATGCAGGTGGGTGAGAGCCAGAGCTGATTCAACAAGCTGGTCCGAGTGCGTGAAGTGATGGCGGAAGATGACATGATTTCTGGCCTTCCAGATCTGCCATAAAAGAGCTGCTATGGTCTCAAAATCCGGTACGTTACCTTTCTGTTGTGATATATCTGCAAGCCAAGCATCTATGCGATGAGTTGCATAAGCTGTTACATTGATTTGCACATTGGGATGGTTCCAAATATGTTGTGTCCAAGGGCACTGCAGAAATAAATGTTCTGTTGTTTCGGGGGAACGGGTAGAACAGAGTATACAAAATGGATCGTTGGTGATTCGGCGACGGAACAGATTGTACTTTGTAGGAACCGCATTGTGACTGATAGACCAGAGAAAGATGCGGATTTTAGGAGCCGTCTTGGTTTTCCAAATTTGCTTCCATAGATGACTGGGGGTAATATAAGATGAGGAAGGGCGAGAAACGATCTGTGTAGCCTGTGATTTCTATATGAAATGATAAGCACTCTTCACTGTGTATTGTCCATCTACAGTTTCTGTCCATACAAGTTTGTCTTCAGTAGATGCTGGCCACAATTTAATTGCCAGTATTTCTTTAACAATATGCTCATCAAATGTATGGTTGAGAAGCCGGATGTTCCATGCATTTTGTGTTGTATTTATGTAGCCTGCAACTGTTCTCGGTTCTTCTCTGTTAAGAGGTCCACATAAGGTTCCCATAGGTAGCCATTTATCTTGTCTAACATTGATCCTCTGGCCATTTCCGACTGACCAACACAACTTAGGAAGAATTGAATCTCGGCCCATTAGAAGACTTCGCCAGCCCCAGGAGGGTCGAGATCCCTGTTCAGCATGCCAAAAATCTGTAGATGGAAAATATAAGGCTTTGAAAAGTTTGCACCACAAAGATAAAGGATTTTGAAATAGTCTCCAGGCCTGCTTTCCCAAAAGGGCTTTATTGAAAGATAATAAGTCTCGAAAACCAACCCCCCTGTACTTTTTCTCTCTTTTAGAATATCCCAGCACTTCCAGTGAATTCCAAATTTAGTACTAGTGTGTTGCCACCAAAACTTAGCGATTTTCTGTTCAACAGACTTGCAGATAGAGACATGAATCTTAAATATTGACATCGCATACTGAGGTAGAGCCTGAATCACAGATTTTAATAGAACCTCATTCCCTCCTTTGGAAATCAACTGTTCTTTCCACCCTGCCAATTTAGCATTCACTCGTGTATGAATCCAAGCAAACATATCTCTCTTTGAGGATCCCCAATTTGAGGGAATGCCTAGATACTTTCCGGTTTTATCAAGGATTGGCACTCTTAGTTCTCCGGCCATATTTAACTTGAGAGACATAGGACAGTTTTTGCTAACAAACAGACCTGATTTATTTCTATTTATCTCTTGTCCTGTTGCAATCAAGATGGTTTAAAATGCTAGCCAAGTTTTGACATTCCCGAGTTTTACCATCTAGAAAAAGATCGCATCATCAGCAAAGAATAGATGGGATAAAACAGGACACCACTGTTAAGTTTCAGTCCTCGTAGATGACCCATATTGATAGCTTGTTGGATAAGAATGGATAACATATTAGCCACGAGTATGAATAAGTAGGGTGAAAGAGGATCTCCCTGCCTAATTCCCCTAGTTGGTTTAAAGTAAGGTAGATCTTCGCCATTGATCTTGACACTGAGAGAGGTAGTTTTAACACATTGCATCAGCCATATCACCCATCGATTATGAAAACCAATCTGGCGCAAATAGTCCTCCAAGAAGTCCCACTCAACCCTATCATAGGCTTTCTGCATATCCAGTTTTAGGAGCGCCTGAAATTTCTTCTTTCTCTGTCGAATTCTAAATTGATGTAAGACCTCTTGAACTATAAGAATGTTGTCCTGTATCTGTCTGCCTGACACAAATGCACTATGTTCTGTGGCAATCAAACCTGGTAGACAGCATTTTAATCGATTCGCTAGGACTTTGGAAATAATTTTGTATAGAAAATTACATAAACCGATGGGGGCGAAATTGATCTAACCTCTCTGGATTCGGTACTTTGGGAATCGACATATAGAAGTTACGTTAATATCGCAGGCAACACACCGCAATGAAAAAATTCTGCACTTTGTAGTAAAAACATCATCCCGTATAATGTCCCAATGACTATGATAAAAGAGGCCATTAAAACCGTCAGGTCCTGGAGCTTTGGTTGCTCCCAACTGGAAAGTAGCTAGTTGTACTTCCTCTCTTGTTACTTCAGCAATTAAATGATTATTCATTTCATCTGTCACTATCTTTGGGCATTGCATTAAAGTAGGGCCATAGTTTCGATGACCAGCAGTAGAATAAAGATTCTGAAAAAAAAAAACAGTTTGTCATGTGCCTCACCTGATCTAGGTCTCGAATCCAATCCTCATTTACATCTTTGAGCATGCTGATTCTGTTTCTCTTCCGTCTTTGAATCGTAGTAGCATGAAAAAAATTTAGTGTTTCTATCCCCCCCTCAACCAGTTGATGCGAGATCGCATTGCCCAGTAGTGTTCTTCCTGTATCCATATTTTATGAATATGTTCCTTCAGCGATTTAACCTGATTGTTATTATAATTGCAAGCAGGTTGATTAATGTGGTACTGGAGCTGCTGCTTTAAGAGATCTATTTGATGATGACCCGCAGTAAACTTCGTTCTGCTCCAATTAGCCAAAGCTGTAGTTGTCATCTGCAGTTTTTTGGAGATGCTGAAGGGGTGACTTAAGGCTGATGACCATGCATCTGAGACCACACTGTGGCATTCATCATCTTGAAGCCAATAAGATTCGAAGGTGAACCTCCTCTTCCTCCTTTTTAATTTGACTTCTGTAGTTAAGAGTAGAGGACAATGATCCGAGCCTATAGTAGGTAAAGCGTAAACTTCAGCTTCCGGATAGGTTAATCGCCATTCCATTGTGCACACAGCTCTATCTATTCGCTCCTTTACAGCTTCCTCGCCACTTCTATTGTTCACCCAAGTGTAGGCACAGCCTTTGGTCTCAAGATCCATCAAAGCACAGTCATTTAATAAATCTCTAAAGGATTGCAACCGATATTGCTGAGGTAAGCGTTTTCCCACCTTCTCCCAATGGTTCAAAATTTCATTAAAGTCGCCGATGCACACCCAAGGTAGGGTATGTAGATGGCTGAGTTGACGCAAAATTGTCCATAGATGTTGTCGCTGTTGAAATACTGCCGGTGCATGCAGAAAAGTAATACCCATAGTTGACCTTTTCAAAACATCTGAACAGATAGTATCAATATGATGAGGATCATGAGTGTGGATAGTAAGATTAACCTGTTCATTCCAAAAAATAACCAATCCTCCAGCCAAACCTTGGGGATTTACCACAAAACTATTTTGGTATTGCAGTCTTCGTTGTAAGCGCTTGATAACTGGTTCCTGGTTTTTTGTTTCCATCAAAAAGATAATCTCGGGCCGATCATGGACCACTAGGTCCTTTAAAGCTTGAATTGTCAGGGAGGCTCTTCCGACAAATAAATTGTTTGCTTTGGAAACGATGCTAGACCTTCTTCTTTTTTTTATCAGCAAAACATCATCGCTTGATTTACTATTTAATGCTAGGGAAAATTACACTCAGAGCGTCAGTGCAAAGAAGATCAAATAAAGCGGGGGGATTAGATATCCGGTTAAGGGTAGTCTGCTTGTGCGGCATGCCTTCGCTATCCAATCCGCAGATCGGTTCGTGCTCCTATTGCGGTGGGCCAAGGATAGGCCCGGTAGATGATCGAGTTGTGCTCGGGCCCGGTTCGAAGCGGTTGCGGTTCCCAACTCAGTTCGGTTGAAGTCTTTAACGCGTGCACTAAAGGCAAACAGTCAGAGTGTACTTGAGGAGAGAGAAATCCACGGCTTCGTACGAATTTTAGGGTTTCTTCCATCACGATCGCTTCCGCGTGAAGAGGCGAAGTGGCCTCGACTATCTTGGCGAATCCATCGACGAGGAACCCTCTGTGATCTCTGCATTGATGTAGCCTTTCTGGGTACAATCCTTTGCTCCTTACTCCAAGCGAATTTTCACTCGTAGAATCTCCTTAATTGGACCCAAATCTTTCTGTCTCGAATTCACCAGTCAACTATGCCATCATAATATCAATCTCAAGATATATTCTTGGTAGTTATCAACTCGAAGAAGTGATTATACGAAGGAATTGTCAGGGATTTTTATCGAATGCATATACATACTTGTCAAATAGAATTATCAGAGAATTTTATCAAGTGCATGGAAATCTTATACTTACTTCTTGAGTAGTCACCGCATACTACCAGGCACGGCAGTCACTACAGCATTATTGTTGACTGTAAAGCTTTTCTCTTTCATTGGAAGCCCACAACCTATAACAATTTCTCAACCAACGAAAATGTTGATGCCATTGAAAGTTAGAAAGGGACCAAACACTTGAGCGTTTCTTACAAAAAGGAAATTCCAACTTTCAATCCCGCGATAATTTTTGCCCCTACTTTTAAGCTTCACTTAAAAGGGCACCAATTTTAATTTGTGAGACAATTTTGGCCATCATAGATTTACCGTTAAAATGTGTGTGATGTCTAAGATGGCTCACGGATGCTGACATTGCTAACAAGAAGCGCCATTTTAACAGACATGCTTCCATATATAATCAACATCTCATTTCCAAACACATATTACGGCTACAACATCGTTCTACTAAACACACGCACACACACACGAAACCCCATTAATTAGCTCAAAAACAACATCGTTCTACCTTTTTAGTGGGAACAATGTTGTTTAACGCAACTCCAAATTATCTTCAATTCAGATTGGAAATAATTTATTATCGTTACATGCGAGAGTTTGCTCACATGACAATCACATTTTATCTTTCTAGGGGCGAAATTCATTCCTCAGGTAAAAGTTGGTGTCCTTGCACGTAGCATTTGTAAGTTTCAAAAAATCTTCATCCCAAATACCATGCCACATCTTATTATTGGCATTTGGGATAAATGTTTTTAAAATATATGAAATTCAAGTGATCAATTAAGGGCTATAGCACTCAAATGAACATTATTTTTTATTTATTTTTTTAAGTCATGGCAGTCAAGTAATCAAAAAAAAAGTTAAGATATTCAAGTGAGTGTAATACGAAAGTTAGAATTAAAATTACTCAGCGATTGAAAGCTATTGTTCTTTTAATAAAAATCCCAAACACTTGAAGAGGTAAAAAAAGAGGGTAGCGGAAGATCTATCTCACAAGCCTTTCCCTACCTTCAAACTACAGTTGACGATGCACCCAGCATATATTATACATGCACACTGACCACTAAACCGAGAGCCAAAAATGACAGCTCCTACCATTTGGAACGGGCGAACTTCTTGTCCTTGAGCAACTCGACCACGCGCCTCATGGTGGGCCTGCTGATCGGCAACGCGGAAGTGCAAGAGAGAGCTATGTTCAAGACCTTCTCAATCTCTTCATAGTCGCTCGCGGACGGGGTCAACCTCGGATCCACGAGCTGCGCGAGATCGCCGAAGCACCACCCGGGCTCGCCATCACAATTCGCATCCCCTTCCGCCTCGGGAGCTGACAACGCGACGTCGATGACCCACTTCACGATGTGCTTGTTCTCGCCGAACGAAGGATCGTTCGGCCTTTTGCCAGTGATCAACTCTAGGAGCAACACGCCGAAACTGTAGACATCGCTCTTCTCGTTCACTTTCATAGTGTATGCATACTCTGTGAAAACCAAGAAAAAAAAAATCAATTTAAGAGCCACCATTAGACTACCCTTGCAAGTCAAATGGGTTTGAGAACATTATTGCTGTATAAAGAATTCAGAAAATGAGCAGCACTTGCCCATATTAAAATGACTAAAAAATACCAAATCCATTTAAGAACTCTCTGTTCAAATCGGGTTGACTTCAGTCAAAGATGAACGAAGGCATGGGCTAAAAAGGCCAAAACATACAACTCACAAGCACTTTCCCATGGACCCCACATCGGCAAAATAATATTATCGCGTTGAACATGGGGCCTACTAGTCTTCTAGTTTAGTGGAAGCGAACACTAGCAACCAAAGAGGGACCACATAATCAAACAGACAATGATGAAAACGAAAGGATTGGGATAGGCAATACGCACCTGGCGCGATGTAGCCACAGGATCCGGCCACCTTCGACATCTCCCCGGTCGCCGCCGCCGCCTCCTGTTGCAACATCTTCGCCAACCCGAAGTCGGCGACCCGCGGCGTGAAGTCCTCGTCCAATAGGATGTTGTTGCTCTTCACGTCCCGGTGCACGATGGCAGGCACGCAGTCGTGGTGCAGGTAGGCCAGGCCCTTAGCCGCGCCCACTGCTATCGCGAACCGCTGGCCCCAGTCGAGGAATTCTCCGCTCTTGGGCCCGTGCAGGACGTCGCCCAGGCTCCCGTTCTCCATGTACTCGTAGACTAAAAGACTGCTCTCCTCGGCCGAGCACGTGAACAGCAACTTTACTATATTGGCGTGGCGGACGTGACCCAGAGTCTCCACCTCCGATTTGAACATGGACTCGATGTCCGGGGCCTGGGTCTTCGCCCAGAGCTTCTTCACCGCCACCATCTGACCCGACTTGAGCCTAATCCGGTAGACCTCGCCCGACCCTCCAGAGCCGATCTTGTTCTCCTCTATTAACTGATCGACGATCTCATTGCTAAACTTGACCCGCTGGAACGTGGTTATTTTCCACAACCGTCTCGATTTGCCTCTGAACCAATGCAGCTTCGTCCTGAGGAACCAAACCAGGGACGCGAAAAGGAGCATAATGCATACGGCTAGAGCTATGAGCACGTAGAAAGCGACAGGCCGGGCTCTTGTGCACTTCGGGAACGGCTTCAGATCCGAGCTGCAGAGGTTCGGGTTGCCCATTAAGCCCGAAACATAGAGCTCGCGATCGAAGCCCGGTGGTATCTCGCCGGAAAGTTTATTGTGCGATATATTGAACTTATTAAGCGTCAGTTTAGTCAGCTCCGTTGGGATCTCGCCGGAAAGCGAGTTCCCTGAGAGGTCCAAGTACATCAGCACCGGCAAGTCGCCCAATTGAACCGGTATGCTCCCAGTGAGCCGGTTGTTCGAAAGGTTCAACTCCGCCAAATGGGCCCATGGCCCTACTGAACTCGGAATCGGGCCGGTGAGCAAATTGCCTTGCATCTTGAGCTTCTGCAAACTGCCCAAATTGGTGATACACGTCGGGAGTCCACCGCCAAACCGGTTGTTGCTCACATCAACAACGGTGAGGTTCGAGAGCTGGCAAATCTCCGCCGGAATATCACCAGAGAAGCTGTTGCCGGCGATCAGAAGTGACGTCACGCCCTTGGGCCCTGAAATCGACCGCGAAATCGCTCCTTCAAACTTATTGTAGCTCATGTCAAGGTGCGAGAGTCCCTGGAGGCCCCAAAACCCGGCCGGCACTTCGCCGGAGAGTCCGTTGTTGCTGATTCGGACATATCCGAGAGAATCACAACTCGCTAGCGAACTCGGCAGGCTTCCTGTGAAGCGATTGTTGAAGGCGATAACTCTCTGGAGCTTGCCTCTGGAACAGAGATTCTCAGGCAACTCGCCGGTGAAAGAGTTGGTGGAGACGTCGAACTCCACCAAGTCGGAATTCTTGCCCAAATCGGCTGGTAATTTCCCGGTGAAAGAGTTGTTGAAGAGCTTCAGCTGCTGCAAATTTGGGTTCGACGCCAGAACCGCGGGAATCTCGCCTTTGAATAAGTTGTCATTTAGGTTCAGGGACGTGAACGGATATGCAGCGATCTTCTCCGGCAGGACACCGGTGAGACCGTTCTGAGAGACGTCCAATTGCATGAGATTGCTCAAATTGCTGATCCCCTCTGGCAACTCGCCCGATAAGTTGTTGTGGTACAGTTCAATTTGCTCGACGCTTCGCAGCCCGGCGATGGCATCAGGAATTTTCCCCGACAGCATATTGTAGGACAAATCGAAGTTCTTCAGAGAAGTGAGCTTCCCGATTGAGCTCGGGATTTCTCCGACGAGATTCGATTTCGCTACCCAGAGAATCTCGAGCCTGGACAGGTTTCCGATCTCCGGAGGCAGAGGGCCCTGCGCGTACGGGTTGTAACCGATATTGAGCTGAGTCAACTGGCTAAGATTACCCAAGAAGGAAGGTATCGAGCCGTTGAGCAAGTTCGAGTACAGCGAGAGGACACTCAGCGCCGGCAACCGGCCGAAGCTAGCCGGAAACTCGCCGGTGAAGTTGTTGTACGATAGGTCGAGGAACCGGAGGTCGGCGAACCCGGGCGAGAGGTCCGGCAGCTGGCCGACGAAGTAGTTGCTGGAGATGTTGAGCCACTGGAGATGCGAGCAGAGCGAGAGCGACGGCCCCGCGACGGTGCCGTTGAAGGAGTTGTCGCCGAGCGAGAGTTTCCGCAGGGTCCGGATCCGGCAGAAGTCGTACGGGAACCTGCCGGCGACGTTCAGTTCCGAGAGGTCGATCGCGACGACAGAGCGGTTCCGGGTCTCGCACGTGACCCCGGTCCAGTTGCAGGGGCTACGGTCGGCGGTGGGGGCCCAGTCGTCGAGCTGGCCGTCCGGGTCCTCGAGCTGGGCGGCCTTGACGCGGAGCAAGATCTCGTAGTCGCCGCCGGCGGCGAGGGCCAGAGGCAACAAGAACAAGCAGCAGCAGCAGCACAGCAGGGACCAAGAACGGAGCACGAGCCACAGGGCAGACGCGAGCTCGCCGCGACGGCGATGGGCGGTCGCCATTTCTTTCCCAGGAAACCGCGGACGGGAAGGTCTAAGTTGCAGTCTAGTGCTCACGCACGACTAGACCGTCACATGCATGGCGCGACGGCGGCGGTGGCGGAGCGACTGCGGCTTGAAGGAGAAGGTGGTGGCGTTCACATGGAAAGATCCACGCGCATGAGGATGATAATGTTCGTGGAAAGAGAGGGGAAAGAGAGGAGATCTTCGTTGCCTAGCGACGGCAATAATGG
Source organism: Eucalyptus grandis (assembly GCF_016545825.1). Classification (NCBI taxonomy): domain Eukaryota; kingdom Viridiplantae; phylum Streptophyta; class Magnoliopsida; order Myrtales; family Myrtaceae; genus Eucalyptus; species Eucalyptus grandis. The sequence continues at coordinate 30,384,780 of NC_052619.1, forward strand.
TGGGAGACCATGATTGCAGGGGCTTTGGGGGAAAAATTGTATTGATTGGATTCTTCTCTTTTTTAACTTTAGGGGTGGGAAGGAGCTTGGAAGTGACGAAGTGTCTTTGCGTAGGATTGAGGGTTTTTATAAAGCCGCCCCACCTTGATTTAAAGAACATCGCCTCGGAAAGCGATGTTAGTGGTCGAATTAACTCTAGTTTAACAAATTTGGTCTCCGGTTGTCAGGGAAAAAGAAAAGGAATAATACCCAAAAAATTCCAAGTCGATACATTTATAACAAATTTTATCTTAAATTAACCTTAAACTGATATATCTATAATAAAATTACACTTCGTAAGTTTTCGTTAAATTTTACTATCAAATTGATAAGTTAAGTGACACGTAACAATTAACAAGTGCAGCAATTTAAGGTTTCACCTTTAATTTGATCAGTTTGTGGTACCAATGTAATTTAGTGAAAACTAACGAAAGATAAAATTGGTCATAAATGTAATAGTTTAGAATTTTAGTGGTCAAAAATTACTTTTGAATAAATTTATCATAGATGAACCAGTTTTTGGATTTTTTTAAATAATATTAGAATAAATTTGTTATAAATATACCACTTTGGAATTTTTTGTTATATTAAGCCAAAAAATAATGAAGTGTTTGGGTTCATTTATTTCATAAAAAAAAAATGGTTGAAAAACAATTTTCTAAAATGAATAATATTTTCATTATTATTCATTTTTTTTTATAAATGATATAAATGATCATATTTAAGAAAACATTTTCAAAATTAATCATTAATCGTAAAACAAACGAAGCCCTTATATTATAATATTTTCTTTTGTGACATTCGTGTCTCATCGATATTGGCTCAATCTTGGGTCACCATCGGTGGGACTTTTTATTAAGTACTTTGGTTTTATCTATTGCCAGAACACTTCATATTCTCACAAATATATAAAAATCGACGAATAGATCTATGTGTGTATTTTTATAATTTTTTTCACACCCTGGGAATAAATGAAAGTTAATTTCCAAAAGCATATTCAATCTCTACTTATAGAAAATTATTTCGTGATTCAGCTTGATTGCCCTTAAAAATGGTAAATTGAGTTGGAGAAAGTAAAGTTCATGCATAATATGTCGCTAAAGGAAGTGTGTGACTTTTTGTTGTACCGAAATTAGAACGAACTGGATTTCGATGTATCAAATCGGATTACCTATGATTGCTCGTCACTGGGATGATAGTTTATGCATTTAATATTGATATGGTGAGCTGAACTACAATTACATGAAAGATTTTTTTCTATCAAATCTTTGCAAAAGTTACATAAAATTATTCTAAGTCCTGGAACATCTACCATTAAAATTTAAAATAATAATAATAATAATAATAATAATAATAATAATAATAATAATAATAATAATAATAATAATAATAATAATAAATCATGAGAAAATTTTAAGTGAATTTACATGTCAATATTTAAATGTAATGAAAACTTTAGATGTTTTTGAATAAAGAAGGTCAAAGTGCATGGCATCTCATAATTAAATTCAATAAAAAGTAAAAAGTAAAAGTGAAATCAGACACGTTCAAATGCATTTAGATGGTCATTGCAACACACATTGACATCATTATTTTTGTAATGAAAGATAATGTTAGGGTACATTTGTACTAAATTTGAAGGTTGGAAGCTAAGTGGGGAAAAAAAGTGAAAAAGCATTGCCCCTCACGGGTTGGAAACGTGTTGTAAATTTAAATTATCCTTTGATTACATTTACATGTCATGTTATTAGAGTCAAACAGTTTTCAAATACGAGCTCGAATTGATTAAATATGTAACTCTTCATGCATGGCTCCTCTACAACTTTATTTTAATTTTCTATTAGTCGTTGACATTAAAACTCTGGTTAGTATAAATCTACGTCAAGGAAATATCAAATTAAGATGATCCTCACCCACCATCTTCAATCTAATCTTGAACATTCTAATCTATATTCAAAAAGGAAAAAAAAAAAATTATGTAATTATCTTTTGCCAGATTACATATTTTGTATAAAGTATTGCTAGGATTTGGCGCACATTCTAAAGAAATGGAGAGGAAAAAGCAAGAAAGAGAATTGAAGACATAAAATTTTACCCACTTTTAAATTAGGGTTATGTCTAGTAGAGTATTCCATTATAATTAATACCGCACATCTCTGCGTTACATCCCTTAATCACAAAACGAGAGAGAGATGCCCCCGCGACCCCTACCAAGGCCCCTCAATCCCCAACAAGTGGCGTTATACATATACTGAAACTAACGCACAAAACTAATATATTAAGAAGCACTTCTAGAGAATACGAGCTGAGATTTCCAATTGGATAATACAGAGAATGTCATATTACTTTCTTTCTCGATTTTGATAAATTGTTTTTAATTTATTTGTCTTGATTTTTCAATATAGGTCTTATTTAATCATGAAATCCATAGTAGGAAATAAATTATGTATTTTATTCCTTAAATAAGTGTTTGATAAGTATTTTGTCTTATTCAGTAATAAAAAATTTTACTAATTAGAAGTGGAAATTCTTTGGGTGCCTGATATGATTGATGACTCGATTTTTGCTTCCACAGGCAGCAAACTGCTGGCACCCACCTTTACAGGAGTTGATAATCTTTTGACGCTTCCGAGGACAACTAGTTAGCGAAAATGACCCAAAGATGGGAAAGGACAGGTTCCTTCTCTAGAGGGCATGAATATTATGGAAATTTTCTTTTTTGGCCATCAGATACTCCGCTAGATTTTGCTTTTTTGGCTCGGTAAGCTGGACAGACTCGATGAAACCTTGCTGGCCAAGTTACAGCCAAAAGCGAAGAATAACTTATTAAAGGCATTCCAAACATTCATACATAGAATCAGTGAGGGTCAATTCGGTTTTAGTCATTTTGATAAGATGCTCCACCATCTACAGAATGCACACGAAGCAAATCATTCTCTTCTTATTGAATAAAGTTCATTATCACTTGGATGAAGCTTCACTTAACAGGAAAGTATGCAAAGAATAATGAAGCTTCTACTATCCTTGTCTCCAACTACAAGGAGGGGTCCCCTTCTATCCGAATAATAGGATTCGTATAGTTTGTTGTTGTAACATATTCATTGTGTCATTTCTAATACTACTTGTCCTTTTTATTTGGACCAACGATCCCGACAACAAATCAACAAGTTGGATCTGAGTCCCTCCTACGAAACCTTTTGGTGGGACTTTGGAAAGTGATGCGTTCATCAGCTTAAACATGCATTAATCCTGTGTGTGTTGATACTTCATTAATAAATATGACCTATCCTCGGAAGATGTAACTCAAATACATAGTAATAATCATGTGACTATGCTGCTTGCTCTAGTAAAGTTATGAAATATATGAACTTTGGGGCAAAACCCTAATATATATTTATACTTGTTGAAATGAAACATTGAACTTAGTTCAATAATATTAGCCTCTAATCTAAGGTTGTTGGCCCCAAGGGCAAGGACAACTGTAAGTGTTTTTTTTTTTTTATGTGAACTATATTAAATTGATATTATACTTTACCATTTTACGGAATTGATCTGATAATGTGAGATATAAGGTTTCTTAATTAATCTAATATGGAGTTAGTTAGTGTGAGCGGAGTTGAGGCCAGCCCTTGATAAGAGAGCCGATGGTTTAAAACTTTATAAATAGTGCCCAAATTTCTCCTATAACCTTGACGCACAAATATCCCCACATAATGAGCATTTATTGGATGCTAAGGGTGAGGAGCAATCTCATTGAATGAATTTCAATCAAAAAAGAAAATCTCATTGAATGAATGACACATAGGGCAATAAATGAGAGGTTCTTGAGTTTGGATCATCGCTATTAAGTATAAAAAACAATGGATTCCAAATCATGTGCACAAATCTATTTAGTTGATTATATATGTATTTTTTATTCTAACTATAGAAATCTTGGGGTGTGCTTTCACAGTTTACATAACTGTCGATGCTTGGATCCCTAGTAGCCATACCCAATAACCCGGCTATCATGCCCAAGTCACTAGTATTTAGGCTTGAGTCCACAAAGATTGAATATGAGATTTCGGTGTTTTGCTCAAGTCCCCAGTGGCCATGCGCAAGTTACTAACTCCTTTGCCGAAGTCATCAACCCTTAGAGCCATGACTATGGAGGCTAGACTCAGCTCCTCGATAGCTGAGATCCTAGTGTCTATGCCTGGGTTCTCTATAGCCATACAGGGACTCAACTCATATGTCCAAGAAACTGGGGCCCAAGCCCAAGTCCATAGAGGCTGAGCTCGAGTCCCTCATGGTTTTGCATGAGACCCTAGTGCCCATGCCCGACTCTCTAACGGCCATGTCAAGAGCTCAACAATTCTATTTGAGTCCCCAATGGCTATGATTGGAATCTTAGTTTATGTGCTTAAGTCCCCAAAGACCATGCTAAGGAACCCGACTATTGTGCTCAAATGAAGGCTCAAGTCTCTCTAGGCTAGACTAGGTTCGGGTGCCCATGCCTTGATCCATCAGGGCATGCCTGCATTCCCAACTCCCACATCCAAGTCATTAATGTCTAGCCCCGTTTTCTTGGCAAACAAGCCTACGTCCACAAAGGTTTGGGCCTAGGTCCCTTGAGGACAGCTTTAAGCCCGATGCTCGTATTTTAGTCCTTGAGGTAGTGCCTAGGTACCTAGTTGTTGCACCCAAATTATCGATGTCCGGGCCTCAGTCCCCGATGCCCATGCTAGAGTTCCCAGCGGTTGGACTTGAGAAATCCTAACTCCTGCAACTAGAACTTGGTGGTTGGGTAATATGAACATCACACAAATAGTACATGTCTTTTTAGGAAAATGAAATTAAGTTTTCCTTTTTGAACGACAAATAATAATTTCTAATTCATTTTCAGATTTCATCTAAATATTAGAAAATATTGTATTTTTCCTAAAAATACTATTTGAAAGACATTATCTGAAAATGTCAAATTTTCTCAAAATAAACTGAGCCTAAGTTTATACGTGGGTAGCACATAGTTGTCATGAATGACTGTCATCTCATTATGTAGTTGACTTGGACATGTAATAGGCCTGATTTGTCACCGGATATATTTAAATGGAAGCTTCACTGTAGCAAAAAGTTGTGGCGAGAATATGAAGGGATCCAAAAAAAAATTCTAAGATGTAGAACTTGTATGGCGTTTTCCCATTAAATGCATAGCTTTGAAGATGAGCAATGGGTCGTATCACCATGAGTTCCTATACAAATCCATAATTAAAAAACGTTTATGTACATTTTTTAAAAAGGATCATATAGTTTTTAAAAGTGTTAATACCATAAGAAACTTCAAATTGGTATATATATGACAAATTTACAATAAACTAATATTTTGACCATAAAAACCTCAAATTGATATATATGTGACAAATTTACTCTATGTTAGTTTTCGTTAAGTTTTATAGTAAAAAATTGAGTTAAATTACACATGACAGTTGATAGGTATATCGATTTAAGATTTTACCCTCCGTTTGTCATAGGTGCATTAGTTTGTAATTGTTCATGGTATTAATCCAATTTAATAGTTAACCGAGGTTAAATTTGTCATGAATATATCAATTTTGGATTTTTAGTGGTCAAAAATTAGTTTGGGATAAATTTGTCTTACGTTTACCAAATTGGAGTTTTTAGTTATCAAAAAATTAGTTCGAGATAAATTTATCACGTATCTATCAATTTAAAGATTTTTGTGGTACCAATCATTTTTAAAAAGGGTACCATCACCTTTTTGAACAAATCTAGCAGTAGGTGCTAACTAAGACTTAACAAAATTAAAAAAATTCCTAGAGAAAAAGCATTAGCTATGAACTACTCGCAAATGTATCCTTTAACCTCGAGGCAATGAATCGGTGCAGTGGTCAGATCTAGAAATGGTCTAGGGACTATGGCATCCAATTTCTTAGGCGAGAATAACTATACTATGATGGTTGTGTGAGATTTTGTCATATTATTGTCAACTTTTCTAAAAATTTACGTTATCAGATAAAAGCGTAATTTAATATTTATGTATTCTATCATTCCACCTCATACTTAGTCTGGTTTTCTTCTTCTTCTTCTTCTTCTTCTTCTTCTTCTTCTTCTTCTTCTTCTGCATACTATCAAATGTGTATATATTTAATTGGGGAAGCAAATGGGATCTAGAAAGATTTGAACTCAAGACATTCTACTCTAATATTATGTGAGATTTTGTAGGACTATTGTCAACAATTCTAAAAACTTAAATTTGTAATTGAAAGCATAATTTAATATTTAAGTATTCTATCAAGTTGTCAATGCCTAGCAAGCCTTAAAGAATAATGACATTTAAATGGTACCGTGATAGTTTTGTCCCTCAGAAGCCTCATGTAATTGAAAACCCCACATGATAGTAACCAAGGTGGTCACTTACCTATGGGGAAAATTACCAAGTTCTAAACCTATTAAAATTGTGCCAATTCAATTCTATATATTTTTTTGGCCAATTGAGTCGTAAACATTTTGTATTTGTGACAATTTAAGCCATCTAGTCAATTTTGGTTTGCCCTCAACACTAACATAAATGTTAACCATCCTAAGTGATGCAACCAGTGTTGACATGAACAAGTTTACATAATATTATAATAAAATTTCAAATTTTTCTATTTATTCTTTTTCTTTTCTTTTCTTTACTTTCTTCTTCCTCTAGCCAATCATCGACTCGTGACTAGCCAGAGGCGGGGTCAACAAGACCTTGCTAGATTTGGCGATGTTCAAGCCTTGCCCTCACTAGATCCAACAAGGTCTTGCCTCGCCTAGCCACTGGCGATAGTTGAGCTTGCAAGGTGAGAGGTTGAGCCTTGCCCATCCATGGCTAGACTCTCGCCGACTTTGCCTCTAGCTAATCGCCAACAATGACATATTGGAGGATGAAGGAAGTTAAAAATTAAAAAGAAAGAGAAAAAAATTAAGATAAGCGCCAACAATGACATATTGGAGGATAAAGGAAGTTAAAAATTAAAAAGAAAGAGAAAAAAATTTAAGACAAGCATACATAAATTTAACAAATTTTAAAATATCATTAAAAATTATCCACGTTAGCGTTGATGGCATCATGTAAGATGATCCACACTCATGTCAATGTTGGCAAGTCACTTTTTCCTGGATGGATTGAATTGGCACAAATAGAAAAGGTTTAGGACTCACTTAGCTAAAGAAAAAGGTTGAAGATTGAATTAATACAATTACAATAGGTGTATGAGTCTTTTGGTAATTTTTACTTAGTTTATGGCATCTTGCGAGATGGTGGCCAACCTCATTATCAGACCCTCTCACTCCCTATTGAAACCGTAGTTTAATATTTAAGTATTCTATCAAATTGTTGATGCCTATCAAGCCTCAAGCAATAATGACATTCAAATGGTACCATGATAGTTGTGTCCCTCGAAAGCCTCATGTAATAGCAACCCCTACATGATAGTCACTAAGGTGGTCGCTTACCTTAATTTATGGGGAAAATTATCAAAAAAGTTCTAAATCTATTACAATTGTGCCAATTCAATTCGAAACTTTTTTTAGCCAATTAAGTTATAAACTTTTTGTATTTATACCAATATAGTCCATTCGGTCAATTTTGATCGGCTAGTCGACATTGACATGGACATTGGCTATCCTACACGGTACCATTGATGCCAATATAGACAATTTTAAATAATATTATAGTATTTTTTCTAATTTTCATTTTATTTTATTTTTCTTTTATTTTATTTTCTTTACTTTCTTCTCCTCCAACTAGTCGTCAACACGTGACTGGCCAAAGGCAAGGCCAGCAAGACCTCACCGTATTTGGTGAGGGTCAACCCTTGCCATCGCAGATTCGGTAAGGTCTCGTCTCACCTAGCCACTAGCAATGGTCGAGCCCACAAGGTGTGAGGTTGAGCATTGCCCACCCATGGCCAAGCTCTCGCCAAACCTTGCCTCCAACTGATCGCCAATGGCGACCTCTTGGAGGATGAAGGAATTGAAAAGTAAAAAGGAAAGAGAATTTTTTTTTTTTAAAATAAACATATATAAATTTAAAAAATTATTAAAAATTATTCGTATCGGCGTCGGTGGTACCATGTAAGACAACCAACATTAATGTCAACATTGGTTGGGCACTTTTGACTAGATAGACTGAATTAGCATAAATACAAAATGTTTACGAGTTAATTAGCTAAAGAAAAAAGTCGAAAATTGAATTAATACAATTACAATAAATGTATGACATTTTTTAGTAATTTTAACTTAGTTTATGACATCACTGCAAGATGATGGCCGGCCTCATTATCAAACCCTCACCTCTCCAACCACCACCACCCCCCCGGTATGATTTTTCATGTTGCTAATATGGCATCTACTTGACGCCATATAAGAAATATTTCAGTGCTCACATATTTCAATCGACCGAGTTTCTAAAAGGACAAATAGTGACCCTTTTTAAAAAGCATGGAAGTTATCATTTTGAAAAAACAAACAGTACACGGACTGAAGGTGAGATTGTGAGAAGTTTTCCTCCGCCTTTTTCTTTATCATTCGACACTCTTATCAAGACACGTTTCTGAAAACGTTCGCAAACTATTCAAGGTAAGGCGGGCTAGGGGCCAAAAAGATCACACGCATGGCGAAGCTATTTCGTCTCGTTCGACGAAACCCTCATGAACTGTGTCGTAATAATGGCGGATTACCGGCCGTCGCTGACGAATGACTAGTTCCCACTTGGCTTGCGATCAGAAAGATCGACAGGCTTCGACGGTTGAAAGCTTCAATGGGGGTTAGAGTTACGACCCACAGAGCTCGAGGAGACGAAGAAAACGTGAAATTCAATAGAAAACACTGAATCCATCGGAAGGGAAGGAAGCTGCTGCGCAACGAAACATGGCACGATCGGGGTGGCTGCGGAGGCGTGAAGATGAAGTTGCTGGTTTTGAGTAAGAAACTGTCGAAGATTGTGCTCCCCGAGAAACCCTTCTTTACTCCGCTTAACTTGAAAAACATTAAAAAAGTTAACCCTTCATGTGTTATCGCACGCATTTATACTATCCGCAAGGGGAAAAAAAATTAGTGCCCCAAAGTCAAATTAATTACTTCTAGCTTCATTCGTTTGTCTAGCAAGTATAAGTTGGCTTAATTATGAATCAATTTGAATTCTGAAACGAACAATGCTTGGGATACGAATTTATAGACTATAATCGGTCGATTCAATATACAAAGAAGAGGAAGGCATTTATTTAAAATAATCATTTCTGAACTTGAGTCTGTCAAGTAATAGCTCGTTTTTGCTCCTCCACTTGGGCAAAACTTTTCATTTCAATTTATGAACGAGTAGCTTGGGATGACAAATTAAGTATTCAAATAGAAGAAGTTTGTATGGTTCAAAGTGGTGTGTTCATTGTGTTATGTGTAATTAGTGCATTAAAAATGAGAATGATTCGTTATTATATATGAGTTAAAAGGCTATTATATTATCTTCAATGAGGGAAAAGCTAGAATTTATATCCTATTTTTTCCCTAAATAGGAGGAAATCAACTCTCACATAGGCCTATGATAATTCATAAAGCCTTTGGAGATGTGCTAACTGCCATATTTTTTTTATGGAACTTATTTTGTTTTTCGTCAATATGATTGCGATTCTTTCAATTTGAGTGTCCATTTGACCTCTTTAAAAGATCGCCGTGTTATCTTTTCAGGATTAAATGATTCTTGAGATTATTATTCAAATGTTAATGATGAGAAATTGAGGATAACTTGAATATTGACTTCCTTACAAGAAAAACCTTTACCTTTTTATCATGACAGCTTTTGAACTTTCCATTTTGTCTAAAAAAGTATCCCAAATTGGTGTTATTCGACCTAGCATCATAGGGGAATATGTGATCCATAATGATACTTTCAATTATTGTTCTAGAAAGATTATATTTATATGGAGTGATTTCGAAATGATAGACGACTCAATAAATTGTTAGGGAAGAAATTAAGAAGAGAAAACAACCGATTAATTATCAATTATGTTATGACCCAAATCAATTGTGTTTGGCAAGACTAATTAAGAGAGAAGAGTAATAGCAGGAAATCAATTTCACAGTCAAATCATCCTATTTTTGGAAGGATTTATAATTCAGCAAAAATTAATAGAGACAATCCAGAGGGAAAAACCAAATCCTTTCTCCTCTTCCACTGCAAAAAGACACAGTTAATCTGTAAACCCTCTCTGAATCACTCAAAACAAAACACAATATTAATCATGGGGTTCTTTGGCCAAACTACAACGGCAAAAGTAGGTGTGAGCTCAGGTCTCAATTTCAAAAGAAATATCCAGTCTAGCTCCCAATTTAAGGTGCTTAACCTACCCACCCACTCACCTAGGAAGCAGCAGTTTAGAACATATTTAAAAAACCCAAACTCCAAGTCTATTTTCTCATCTCTCTCTCTCCCCCCACCCCAACAGCACTTGAGTTTGTCAACTTGGATCTGAGCTCTGAAAACTGGTGAATATATTGTCTGGACTACTAAAGTTTCAATTCAGAAAATTCCTTGTACTCTAGATGTTTGATGAAATGCCTCTATGGTATAACTATTTCATTCAAGCGTTTTTTTGTATGCATTTTCTGAACGGTGGTTTAGTGTTTGTTAATACTTTGTTCCTTTAGAAATGAAACAAAACAAGAAGTTTTAGGCCGGTTCCAAGATCAACGGGATTTTTTCTAAGTTCTCTATCTCCCTCAATGATTTGCATGGATTTTTTTCGAGTGGGAGAGGGATCTAGCAGGGTGATCCTATGTCCTTGTATCTTTTCACGCTTGTTATGGAGGTGTTCACTAGAATCCTCAATTCCCAATCGGCTAAGGTGGGCTTTAACTTCTTTTGGAGATGCAAAGCAACTAGGCTCTCTCACCTATTCTTTGCAGACGATGTGTTATTATTTTCGGAAGCTAATATGTCATCCCTTCGCCTTCTATTGGATGGAATTCGTTCATTTGCTAGCTGGTCTGGCCTTAACCCCAATCTTAACAAAAGCGAAATATTTCTTTCGGGCAATTCTCAAGCTCTAAAGGACTCCTTAGTGAGTACTTCTGGTTTTCAGTTGGGCTCTCTCCCTTTTAGGTACCTCGGGGTACCCATTTTATCATCAAGATTAGGTAAATTGGATTGCATATCTCTTGTGAATGCTATAACTTTAGGAGTCCAATCTTGGACCAACTGGTTTCTTTCTCTTGCGGGCCGTCTGCAATTGATCAAATTGGTCCTTCACTTGATCCAAGTTTATTGGTCTAGTGTTTTTATCCTTCCTTCTTTGGTCACAAAGCGGATTGAGTAGATTTTTCGTCAGTTCCTATGGAAAGGACCGACTCTTGGTTCCGAGGGGGTGAAGGTGGGATGGGATGAAGTATGCTTACCTAGGAGGAAGGTGGTTTGGGCATCCGGTCCATTCGGGTTAGTAATATTGCTTCTATAATTAAACACCTTTGGCTCCTCTTTACTGATAAAGAATCGCTTTGGTGCAAATGGATCCATTCCAACTTCATCAAGCGAAAGAATTTATGGGTTATTCCAAAACCTACTATAAGTTCGTGGGCTTGGAAAAAGCTGCTTGGCATTCGTGATTTAATTCAACATCAATTCAAGTGGCACATAGCCAATGGATTATCTACATCTTTTGGTTCGATCATTGGCATTCTCGAGGACCACTCTATAAGTTTTTCTCAGATCGAGACATCTACTGCTCTGGCATCCCTCGGCTTGCTTCTATTGCGGCTGGTCTGACTACCCTCCCCCTCCTACTGCAGTTTCGGCAACCATAGTGAGTTGGGATGATCCCCTCCCGAACCTCAATAACACTAATGACCGACTCCTATGGCTTGGCCATTCTTCAGGGGTGTTCTCAACGGCTTCTACTTCGACTCTTCTAAGGCCGGGGGGCCATCTTGTTCTTTGATCGAGATTCATTTGGAATTCCTCTTTGCCCCCTCGCTTATCAATCACATTTGTGGTTGATCACTTGCAACCGTTTGCCGACCCAGGTTGTGCTGCTTGCGTATGTGAGAATTTTGGACTCCTCTTGTGCGTTCTGCTCTTCTAGGCCCGATTCGGTGGACCGCTTGTTTTTTGGTTGCTTTGTCACGGGTAGCCTTGGTGCTTTCTAGGCGAATAACTATAACCTGCCCTAGCGAAATTCATCGTGGAGGAATAACTTAGCTTGGGTTATCGAGCGCCTATCCGATACAAGCTTCCATCAATTGGTGGCTCGGTTTGGTTTTGTTGCCTTGTGCTACCTTATATGGAAAGAAAGGAACAATATCATCTTCCACGGTCAAACCTTATTCCTCCCAACCCTAAAGGAACATCTTCGCAAAGCTGTCAAGAATAGAGCCATTACCTTTTCCAAGGTCACGGATACGACCCGTAATAAAAGACTTCAGCTCAATTGGGGTATCCACCCCTCGATCTTTCATTAATCTACTATCCTTTCGCTGGTCGGTGCCTCTTTTATGCTCCTGGTTGGTTGTTTATTGCGGATCCTTTTTTACCTAAGTTCTTGGACACCCCTTTCCTTGTCCCTTTCTCCCTTTGAGGTTCTCCTTTCTCGGTTGGTCCTATTATGCTCGTTGCTGGTTTGCTATTTGTCTCCGGTGCTTTCAAGATGATGGCCCTTGCTGCTTCGTTGATGTGGGTGTTGCCCTCTCGTGTGATGCGGCATCTAGCTTCTCCTCAGCAATCGGTGGCTTCACCTTGGTGTTTCGCTGTCTTGCTGTTTTTTGTTTCTCCCTTGTTTCTCTGTCTCGTGTGCGGGCTGCTTTTTTTGGCCCTTCTCTCCTCTGCTATAGCTGTTGTTTTAGCCTTTTTCTTTGCTGCTGTTCTTTCTTTCCCTGTTCTGCAGCTTTACCCCCGGTACCCTTCCACTCTTTTGACTACCTTGTCTTCTGGGTGTAAGCTTTTTGGTTCCGAGGTCCTTAGCTGTACTGTTGTATAGCCTCCTGGTTCAAAAGTCAATATAATACTTACCTTTTACCAAAAAATAAAAATAAATAACCCCGAACTAATCATCTCTAAGCAAAAGAATATGATGGAATGCAATTTAATACAAAATAAGTTATATTTAAATTTAGAATTCACAATCTTTACGGACTTCAAATTTAGGGAGGAATTTAGATCAAATAATTAGGGTGACATGAGGACTATCCTGATACGAATAATAATATGGCTATGTCCTCTCATTAATAAATCTCGAAAGAGAGCAGTCTCATCTAGCTAGGTCATGGCTGTTGTCACGGCAACTTTTGCACCAGTGGAGACATATGTAGTGTCCCTCTGCCACCATGATCCAGACATTATAAAAACAGATGTCATTGACTTAAGTACTATTCAGTCAATTTCTATTTTGCAGGTGATGGCAGCTCGGAAGCATGCAGACAATGTTGGTTGGACCAGCCCCTCATGGACCCTATTCCATTTGCTTTTGGAAATCAAAGATGCCCCGCTCATTCACCCATTTCAGTCAGCAACACAAGCCGATGCTGAACGACAAAAGTAAATCGGAGCAAATTAAAGGAGATAGTAAATAATGTTCACGCGTTCCCTTTTCCAAACCACTTGTCTTGTAAGTGAGACGCCAGCTAATTCTGGATCAATCAGTTCACGGGAGTTTAGACTCTCTTGATTTTTGTCCGCTGAGTCCAAATCGCTTGACAGGTGTACTTGCACCGACTCACAGAGAGCATGGCCATTTTTAGTGTGCGTCCTTTCGAATTTATGATAATCCCATTTTTTCCACTTTGTAATTCCTTCATGTTTCTTCCTGCTATAGCAATTTGTGACTCCCACCATTCAAAAGATCACCTGCTGAGCATGAATGAAACTATGCAAAAATCGAAGGGAGGACAAATTGGGGAACTTAAGCTTGCGGTGGTTGCTTTTGAATCGATATATTGTAGTGCTTGGGCACCACACTTACTTGCATGGCGTGACGATGGAGTTCACATGAAAGATCTGCGAACATTAGCTTGAGGTGAGCTTCACTTTCTTGGGATAATGTGCGTAGAGAGAGAGAGAGAGAGGAACAATAATCGGAGGTCATAATCTCAGAAATTTCTGGGATATTGAATGAACGTGACTCTTCTTTAACTTTTGCGGGGAAGAAAGTGGCAAAGTTCTGACAAATGGGGAATTTTTAAAGCCCAGCTTGCTTTGAAAGAATATCGTCTGGGAAAACAACGTACATTGTCGAATTAATTAGTTTGAAGGATGTGGTCTGAAAAATATAGAAATTGACGAGTAGATCCACATAGAATTTTTAACAAAGTTCTTTTTTTGAAAAAATATGAAAGACACTTTCCAAAAGCATATGCGAGAACCTTCTAGACATTTATGTCATGGTTAATCTTGCTTACGCAAAAAAAAAAATGTGATCGAAGGAAATGGAGTTCAAAGAGTAATATATCAAGGAAGTGTCTCACCGTGCTAAAATTGGAATCGACTCAATCACAAAGCAATAACCTTGGTATTGGCGAAACTTATGGTCTTGCAATTGCAAGTAATGGACTAGATTTTCGGTCTGCTAATTTGGATCACCTATTATTGCTCGTACGGCAAAAATAGTTTAAGAATTCAATACCATAGGTGAGATAAACTGCAAAAGGATAACGTTTTATAGAACACATACATGCAAACTTTCCTACTAAATCTAAGTAACAAAAATCATTCGAAGTCCTGGAACATCTCTTGCCAAGAAAGTTATTAAATGGCACAGTTGTTGATAGTTCAGCAAAATTGAAAATTACTATCAAAATTTAAAATATTATGCAACCTTTAAAAATTATGGAAAAATATGTGACTTTATATGTCAACATTTATATGTTACGATAGTTTCAAATACTCTCAGATAAAAGAAGAAATTAAAGTGCATGTCTCACGAAATTTGAATTAAGTAAAACATAAAAGTTAAAAGTCAATCAAGACGCTTTCAAAATAAGCATTGAGATGGTTTTTTTAACACATGTTGACATTGTTATTTTTGAAGTGAAAGACAACGTTAGGGTATAATTCATACCATTCCTTATTAAAATTTATATGTCATGTTACTAAAGTCAAACATTTTTGAATTCGAAACTCGACTTGATTAAATATTGTAACTCTTCATGCATGGCTATTCTACAACTCTAATTTTTTTTTTAATAAATCGTTTATATTACGACCCTAGTTAGTATACATCTACATCAATGTAATAGCAACTTAAGATGATTGTCACCCACCATCTTCCATCTTTCCAATTTATACTAAAAAAAGAAAGCAAAACAATATGCAGGTAGTTATGTTTTAGGCCAAGCTATGCATATAATATTGAGTAGTGCTATAGCTAAACCAAAGCTAACGCCCATAACTGACACAGTGACAAGTATCGTGGGAGATTGTGAGGAGGTACTTAAACTAACAAATAAAATGTCATATAACTTCATGTATGGATTCATAATTATTCTCAATTTATATGTCTTTATTCTTTAATGTAAATTGTATTAATGAGTGTCTTTGATGCATTTATCTATCACATTTAATAATAAAATGTTTCAATTTTTAATGCATTAATAATTTATAATACGAAAAGAAATAATGCAATTAAAAATGCAAACTTTTCTTAACTAAATGTTTAATGTTGTAAAATATCGCGTGGCGAATATATAATAGAGAAGAGATTAAAGAAGAGAAAGCAAGTGAACACTAGAGATAGTAGCAAGATGAGAGAGTTTTATTTCTAGTATCTCACTGTCGTGTTTCTGTGTGATTGTGTATTGTACATCAAAACTAACCTCCTATTTATAGGAGAACAAGAATGTACTTATCATTAATATCAATGTATCGAATGATATATGTACAGGATAAGGGAGACGAATGTTCATTGTATAGGGAGATGTACTTAGAACATTTGATACAAATGTACCATAATAAGTACATTGGATAAGATGAATATAATGAATATTCATTCATGTATTCTATCCATTCATGTATTTCATAACACTCCCCCTTGAATATTCATCATATTCATTACAAATGTGCATTGAATGATACTGCCTCATTAAAAACCTTAAGCTGGAAAAACTCAGTGGGATAAAAACCGGACAAAAGGGAAAAAGAGTGCAAAGCACAAATGTTATGATCTCTCCCTTTTATGGATGCATTAATTGCCTCGTTAAAAACTTTAAGCCGGAAAAACCCTATGGGAAAAAAACCGGACATAAAGAAAAAGAGTGCAATGCATATATAGCCACTCACGGGCTAATCATTATTGCATCTTGTGAACTAGCCACATATCAATGCTGCAATGTATAATTCATAATATCTCCCCTCAATTGAGCCATATAGCCACTTCGAGGCTAATCAATCTTACATCTTATGAACTCGCCTCATACCAATGCCATATACTAATTTCTCAAAGGTTGATGTTGGCAATGATTTGGTAAAAGATCTGCAAGATTATTTATGGATCGAATCTGTTTAACATCAATTTGTTGACTTTCTTGAAGTTCATGAATATAGAAAAATTTCGGCGAGATATGCTTGGTCCTATCACCTTTGATATACCCTCCCCTGACTTGTGCAACACAAGCAGCATTATCTTCATAAATTATAGTGGGAGAATTGGTAACCGATATTAAGCAACAAGAATTATGAATATGTGTTATAACGGATCTTATCCAAACACACTCTCTTCCAGCTTCATATAAAGCAATAATTTCAGAGTGGTTAGAAGATGTAGCTACTAGCGATTGCTTCGTAGAACGCCAAGAAATAGCGGTGTCGTTATAACAAAATAAATACCCGGTTTGAGAGCGAGCTTTATGTGGATCGAATCTATATCCAGCATCAGCATATCCAACTAAACTAGAGTTAGTGGAATCCTTGAAATAATATAATCCCAAATCTATGGTTCCTCGGAGATAACGGAAAATATGTTTAACTCCATTTCAATGTCTCCGAGTTGGCTCAGAACTAAAACGTGCCAATAAATTTACCGCAAAAGCGATATCTGGTCTCGTACATTGTGCCAAGTACATCAAAGCCGCAATTGCATTGAGATATGGTACTTCAGACCAAGTATCTCTTCATCGATTCTCTAGGACGAAATTGGTCCTTTTGGGGATCCAGACCTTACAACCATAGGGGTGCTCAATGGATGAGCTTTGTCCATGTTGAAACGTTTAAGCAATCTTTCAACATATGCTAATTGATGGACGATTATTCCATTTGCTTTATGCTCAAGCTCTAGACCAAGACAAAGTTTGGTTTTACCCAAAACTTTAACTTCAAACTCCATTTTCAAATATTCAGCAGTTTCAGCTAACTCTTCTGGAGTTCCAATTAAATTTATATCGTCAACATAAACTGCTATAATAGCAAATCCAGTTTCTGATTTCTTAATAAACACGCATGGGCAGATAGGATCATTTTTGTACCTTTCCTTAATTAGGTACTCACTTAGGCGTTGATACCACATGCGACCGGATTGCTTTAACCCGTACAAGGATCTTTGCAATTTTATTGAGAATAAATTGCGGGGAGTGCATGCTTCAGGCATTTTGAATCCTCAGAATTTTCATATAAATATCGAGTCTAATGAGCCATATAGATATGCTGTCACAACGTCCATAAGACGCATTTCCAATCTTTAAAAGATTGCTAGGCTAATGAGAAAACGAAATGTAATCATATCCATCACAAAGAATATGTCTCATTATAATCAATCCCGAGTCTCTAGGAGAATCCTTGGGCAACGAGTCGGGCTTTATACTTGACAACCTCATTTTTCTCATTTCGTTTTCGGATAAATATCCATTTATATCCAACGGGCTTTACATTATCAAGGATACGAGTTACAGGTCCAAAAACCTCTCGTTTAGTTAGGAAAGCTAATTCAGCTTTAATTGCTTCCTCCCACTTATGCCAATCTTGCCTTTGACGACATTCAATAATAGATTGTGGTTCACAATCACCATCCATAATTTGATGAGCAACTGAGAATACAAAAGCATCATCAATGATGATTTCATTTCGATCCCAAATTTTATTACAATATGTAATGGAATTCTCAGTATTCCCGGGGCTAGTGCTCCTTTCATGGGTTTGCGCCTCTTCAGGGGCAATAAGCTCTTTGGGAGCAAGCACAACGCCAGGCTCTTCTGGAGCGGATTCCTGATTCTTTCTCCTTCGTTTTCGAGGAGCAGTATCTTTTGATCCTATCGGTCTACCACGCTTCAAGTGCGGGGGATTTTGATCCATTTTAGCCCGTTCTTCGGGAACAACTATCCTAGCTGGAGCATTTGCAGCTAGAATATAAGACTTCGTTACCTTAGTAGCATCATTAAATGCGTCAGGAAGTCTATTGGCCATAGCCTGTAAATGGATCATGCGCTGCACCTCGTTTTCACATTCAGGAATCCTTGAGTCTAATTGAGATAAATTTTTCTCATTCTAGGAGAAAACCTTAACTGTTTTTTGTTTTGCAGTCATGGAAGTTGTAGGTATCCCAATTGATGGAAACCTAGTCTCATCGAAATGACAATCTGCAAACCTGACAGTAAAAAGATCATCAATAGTTAGTTCCAAGAACCTAATGATAGATGGTGAATTAAACCCAACATAAATGCCCAAACGGCGTTGGGGACCCATTTTCGTTCTTTTTGGCGGTGCTACAGGCACCTGTACTACACAACCAAAGGTGCGTAGATGTGAAATATCTAGTTCATAACCAAGAACCATTTGAAGGGGAGATTGTAAAATACTAGCAATGGGGCGTAATCTTATTAGAGTTGCCGCATGCAAAACTGCATGACCCCATGCTGTATCGTTGAGATTCGTTCTCAATAATAGAGTGCGGGCAATGATTTAGATACGTTTAATCAAGGATTCTGCCAATCCATTTTGAGTATGAATATATGCAACCGGGTGCTCAACCTCGATTCCGAGTGAAGCACAATATGTATCAAAACTCTTTGATGTAAATTCACCAGCATTATCCATCCTTATGCTCTTAATTGGATAATCAGGGAATTGTGCCCGGAGCTTTATAATCTGCCCAAGTAAACGTGCAAATGCAACATTGCGCATAGATAATAGGCAAACATGGGACCATCTACAGGATGCGTCCACTAATACCATAAAATATCGAAATGGTCCACTTGGTGGTTGTATTGGTCCACAAATATCACCCCGAATTCTTTGCAAGAATAAAGGAGATTCAAAATTAACATTTGTTATAGAAGGTTTGATAATGAGCATTCCTTGTGAGCAAGCCTCACAATTATAATCTTTGGACAACAATATCTTTATATCCTTTGAAGGGTGCCCTTTTGTATTTTGAATTATCGTACGCATCATTGAAACGCCAGAATGACCAAGGCGATCATGCCACAGTCCAAATTGATCATGGCTTACTAATCTCCAAGATGTAGTGGCGTAGGTTTCAACAGCCTTAATCATGACACAATACAAACCCATAGAAGAAGCTTCTAGCTTCTCATGGATGGTCTTTAGGTCCATCTTATAAGATGAAATGCCAATATATTCCTTATCTTGCTCATAAATAGTCTCAATATGGTACCCATTACGGCGTACATCTTTGAAACTAAGCAGATTCATTTTTGATTGAACGCTTAGAAACGCATTCTCAATGTGCAGGATTGTACCATTTGGCAAAATAATTGTAACATTCCCAAAACCATCAATAATCGAAACAGGACTTGATATTGTATGGATTTGTGCCTTACGCAATGTCATACTCGAGAAAAAGTGTCTACTACAAAATATAGTATGTGTTGTTGCACTATCAAGCAAACAAACATCTTCATTTTTCTCGGTATTTTCCATTTGCATTTATATTGACAACTTCAAAAGTCAAGTATCATAAAAGTTGCATATTAGTTATATAGTCGAATAAAATTTCAAAGATAAATATTATATAAGGTTCATAAGTATTTCATAAAGAACAATAAAAAAAAAAAGTAATACATTTAAAGCGAAACAACATAAATTTCAAAGTTCAAATTATTATCCATCAATCTGATTCATCAAAGTAATCGAGGTCCTCAAAGAAATCGAGACATCCAATGATGCATTTGCTACTTCGGAGCAAGAGGAGTCCCACCAACGGAGATATTGTTGGCCTCAACAATGGTTATGGCAGTAGGATTGATTTCAATGGCATGAGATTCACCACGCTTGTCCGTATTCTTTAAAGATGCCTGGTATAGGTCAACAAAATGTTTTGGCGTACAACAGGTACGTGACCAGTGCCCAATCATGCCACAGCGATGACAAATACTTTCATTAATCACCTTCTTTTGCTTCTTTTCTTTGCCATGATTCAGGCCAAAGTTTGATTTCCTAGGGCGGTTAAATTTCTTGCCATCCCTTCTAGGATTATATTCTTGCCTGCGCTTATAGCCCTTAAAATGGCCAGTATTTTTTCTCAAAGTTAGCATGTGCTTCAGGCAATGCTTTTGAGCCAGCAGGTCTAAGATCATGATTTTTGAGCAACAATTCATTAGTTTGTTCGGCAGTAAGAAGCACATAAATTAATTCATAATATGTGGCAAATTGACGTTGCCGGTATTGCTGTTGCAATACAATATTCGAAGCATGAAAGGTGGAAAAAGTTTTCTCAAGCAATTCTGCATCAGTGAGTTTGATACTGCATAACTCTAGCCGAGAAACGATATCAAATAAAGCAGAATTATAGTCGACACCGATTTAAAATCTTGCAGTCCGAGATTTTGCCAATCATATTGTGCTTGAGGGAGGATAACAGTTTTTGTATGATCATACCTATCCTTCAACATCCTCCACAAGATATGTGGGTCTCGAACGGATAAATATTGAGTCTGCAGGCTCTCATGCAAATGACGGCGAATGAAAATCAGCGCATTTGTTTTATCCTTTTTATTTGAGGTTCCATCCTCTGTAATTGTATTAGCGAGACATTGCCCTTTGAGGTGCATTTCCATGCCAGGGCACCAGGATAGATAATTCTTTCCACTCACTTCCAGGATGTGAAATTTGGGCTTTTCAATATTTGTCATAATCCTTGCAAAATAAATCATTAAATTAATTAAAAGGATTTCCAAATATCCACCGCTACTTCAGAGCAGAAAGATACTTTTAGATTTGAATTTTGGCTTCAGTCAAGAAAATAAAAATGAAGAATTGATAGGAGAAGATGAAGTATAAGTTGATTAATAAAAATAATACCCACCTTGCAAAATTTACTTACTCAATCGGTAGATCTTCGTGCTGATAACGTGTTGTAAAATATCGCGTGGTGAATATATAATAGAGAAGAAATTAAATAAGAGAAAGCAAGTGAACACTAGAGATAGTAGCAAGATGAGAGAGCTTTATTTCTAGTATCACACTGTCGTGTTTCTGTGTGATTGTGTATTGTACATCAAAACTAAACTCCTATTTATAGGAGAACAAGAATGTATTTATCATTAATATCAATGTATCGAATGATACAAGTACAGGATAAGGGAGACGAATGTTCATTGTATAGAGAGATGTACTTAGAACATTTGATACAAATGTACCATAATAAGTACATTGGATAATATGAATATAATGAATATTCATTCATGTATTCTATCCATTCATGTATTTCATAACATTTAACAACTATTTCGGAGATTTCGTCCACAGTTATTTTACTAATTAGAAGCGGAAATCATTGCGGTGCCCAAGATTGATTGAAGATTCTGATTTGCTTCCAGAAGCAGCAAACTGCTGGCGCCCGCCTTTTCGGGAGTCGATAATTTTTTTTGACGATTCCGAGGACAACTATTTATGCGAAAATGATGACCCAAAAGAAGGAAGGAGAGGTTCTCTCTGTACAGGGAATGAGAATCAGTGGAGGATTTTCTCGAAGTTCGGCCATCAGATGCGGTGTGCATGCCTCACTAAATTTTGCTTTTCTGGCTTATAAATTGGGAAGATTCAACGAAACCTTGCTGGACAAATGACGACCGAAAGCGAAGAATACTTTATGGGAGATAGTCTTGACATTCACACACGAGGAAGACCAGGAAGGATTAGTAGTGTCAGTGCGGGTCGATTACATTTTTTAGTCAATTCGATTAAGTGCTCCACCACCATCTGCAGAATATATGCACGAGGCCAATCATTCTCTTCTTGACGATAAAAAGTTCTTTTTTACTCAGATGAAGCTTCATTAACGGGAAAGTAGGGTGAGAATAATGAAGATTTTGCTATCGTTGTCACCAGCCACAAGGTGGGGTTCATTTAATCTCTTTGATCCAAAAAATAGGATTCATATAATTTGTAGTCGTAACATAGTTATCATGAGATTTCTAGTACCACCTTATCTACTTTATTTGGAAAAGAATATGCGTAGAATGAAACCATCGATCCATACTGCAAATCAACGGTTGGATCTAAGTCCTAACCCCCTCCTATGCAATCCTTTGGTGGGACTTTGGAAGGTGATGCTTTCATCAGCTTAAACACGTTTTATTCCTGCATTTGTTGATAACTTGATACTTCATTAATAAATATGACCTGACTTTGGAATAATCATGTGAATATGCTGTTTGCTTAAGGGAAGTTAGGCAAGATTTGCACTTTGACGGAACCCCTAATACCAGATTATTTATACGCGTTGATATCAAAAATTGAACTTACATATAAATAGTTCCACATCATATTATTAGCCTCCAATCTTGGGTTGTTGGCCTCAAGGTAAAGGACAACTACCTTAGATCTTTAGGGTAACAAACGGGAGCAAGTGGCAACGGTGGTAACGCTACGACTGGTGGCAATCCCTACAGTGACAATGGTGAGCAATGACAACAATATAGACTTAATGACAAGACATGACAAGTGGGAGAGAGAGGTCGTTATGGTTAGTTTTAAAGTAAGATTTTTTGTCGAGAAACAAATTTTTATTTTCCGACATTTGAATCGATTAGGAAAATGAGTTAATGAATAATCCCTTTTATATTCAACAAAAAATCTATGTTTAAATAGCCTTGCAATGTCTCGGCAAGTGAGCGAAGGAATAGATGAAAGCCTCGTGAAGTGTGTCGTGTTAAAGGCGGATTACTGGCATCAGCAACGAACGATTAACTCCCACTTGACTTGCGATCAGAAAGCACGAGAGGCTTTGACGATTGAGCTTCAATGGGATTGGAGTTTCGATACTCAGAACTCGAAGAGATGAAGAGAGAAAGAGCATGGAAATCAGTAAAGTAAAATAAAAAACACTGAATCAATTGGAAGACGAGGAAGCTGCCGTGCAACGAAACAGGGCATAAAGGGGTGGCTGGGTAGGCGTGACGGTGAAATTGCTTGCTTTGAGGAAGAAACTGTCGAAGATTGTGCTCCCCAGGAGTCCAAGATGCCCTTCGCATTCACCCGATTTGGTCAACAACACGAGCCGGAAAAACGACAAAAAGCAAGTGAAAGCAGATATATAATAACGTTCACTGTCGATTTTTCTAAACCACTTCTCTAGTGAGCATCAGCCGCTGGATCAGGTGAAAGCAGGACATGCGAGGTTAGACTTTCCTAGACAATATCTGCCGAGTTCAAATCGCTTACTGGTGGTAGTAGCGCCACCTCAGAGAAGCTGTAGCCACTTCTGGTGTGGCCCGTGATTATCCACCTTTGTCCACTTTGTAATTCCTTATTATTATTGATCCACATATTCAATTTTTGGGCTAACCCAAAGTCATATTGCCTACTGGTCTTACTGGAAAAGCATCTAGCAGACTAGCACTCCAGCTTTTTGAAACGTTTTGGTAATTCCCCAAATAAAGAAGACTAATCTCTCCGTTTCTCAACTCACACAAGATTATGATTGTTATTTTAGTTTGATGGATCTGGTCTCTGTTTTAACGTCTCGAAGACCCATCAGGTTTTGATAACGGACGGTAATCAGCATGGGTTGTATGCCGTCAGAGATCCACAAAATTTAGCATTTTTCTCTAGAAGGCAAAAATCAGCAAATAAGCAAGTTTGGCATCAAAGATTGGGACCCCCATATAGTCAAATTTTGCAGTATTGAGAAGGAATAATTTTATTTCTGTCAGTAACAGGCCCGTAGACTTTGGAATAGGTCAAATTATTTTAAGTGCTAAATTGTCAATTCGTTCTCAAGATTCTCGATTGTTTTGTGCTCTGGGCCAGATTCATAGTGTGATATAGGGGACCGCGGGAGATGTCTCGGTCGTTCAATGTTCTCTAGATTCTTCATTTGCAATCGATGACGATAGAGTTTGACCGATTAGGTGAGATGAGTTAAATTAAAATGACTCAAGTCATGGAAAATCGACAATCATGTGGGGTGGATATTGATAGCTACATGATACAGTTAGGATAACAAGCAGTCGAGAGATATTGAACAAATGTCATGGCATCAAAGAATAAACACAGGTGATTAAGTATCTTATGGCTATGTGTTGGAGACAAGAGGAGAACACATAGATCAAGATGTTGTATAAAGACACAAATATCGAGTGATGGTTAAGTATACTAGCGGCATTGGAGGTCGTAACTGCTTATGAATAATGATTGTCAACGTACACGCCAAGAACCTAGAAGGATGTGCATCCGTAACTGCGTTTAGAGAGATAATTGCATATTGTAATCGTGGCTAGTAAGCCATATATATCCACGATTTTCATTGTAACTAGTCTTTTTATTTCTAGCATTTATCTTGCACTTTTATCGTCCTTGCATTTTAGTTTTACCATATAACACATCAAAGACTTGCTCCAAGATTGCCATTGAACCCATCTTCATATAAAAATAAAAAATAAAAACCCTAGAATCAACTTTTGATGAAAGA
The DNA here is from genome assembly GCF_016545825.1 of Eucalyptus grandis. NCBI lineage: Eukaryota > Viridiplantae > Streptophyta > Magnoliopsida > Myrtales > Myrtaceae > Eucalyptus > Eucalyptus grandis. Next base: position 30,409,691 of record NC_052619.1, read on the forward strand.
TATTTATTATTAAGGTGAACTTCCATTTTTTGTGAAACAAGCGGGTGTCAACATATGCATGTGTCACAGCCCGAAAGAAAGCATGTCCAAGAGATTCCTACGGGATGGGCGTGACACATCCGACCCTCGGCTTATCCCGTTTGTTAGGGTTTTCTCGAGTCTTCTAAAATACTCCTAGGGGCAGACGGTAAAGTGCCATATTAGGCATAGGTTACCAATGCTCTTTTTACTTTATCAAATCTCTAACAAAGAAAAAAGTAGGACTTTATATTTTATTTCTTCCCTAAATAGGAGGAACTCAATTCTCACATAGGCTTGAGATAATTCGAAAGGCCTTTGGGAATGTGCTGGCTCCCATATTTTTAGCTGAACCACCACAGCACCATGGTCAAGAGCTTAGGGCTGAAGCAGTTCAAAAGAAAAAGATGAATAGAGAAAAGAAAAAGAGACCCTAGACAAAAATGCCCTGATCATGACTTGAAAAGTGATGCGAGAAGCACATGTGAGTTCATGCCTTCATTTGATACTATTAGCCACTTCAAACCCTAGTTTGAGATCATGTTCACTTTGGATCCTCTTTTGAAAAAACGATATTAGTGCAAGCTCTTATTTGAAATATTTCTTCAAAAGACTGTCGTATCATCCTTAAAAAATTCAATGGTTCTTAAAATTAACATTCAAATTTTATGTTGAAATTTATAGCAATCTTGCAATTATTAATCATGAGAAGCTAATTCCTTCCATCTGCTTTCTCCAGTGTGATGTGATAAACGTCTATCATGAGGAATCGAGGGAACCTGAATATCAAATCCTTAAGAAAAAACCTCATCCTTTTTATCGTAGCCATTATTGGACTTTTCATTTTTTTAATAATATCCCACTTTTTAATAGACCACATTTATACAATAATGCGTTTCTCTTTCATCTAGGTTCCTGTTGCTCACCCGACATCGTAAAAAATAAAGAATTATGTTCATTAGAAATCCTAAAACTTATCAAGAAAATATAATTGAGTCCTAAAATTTATTAAGAAAGTGCAATCAAGTCTTTCAATTACCTCCATCCAATTTGGCTAGCAATAAATGATGACGTGGCTTTTTAAATGTTTTATCTCTCCTATATGGCAATGATGTGGTTACGACGTAGTTTTGATCCAAATTTGATTGTTAATATAATTTTTCTTTAAATTATATTAAAAATAAACTAATTTTTTTATAAAAAAAAAAAAAAAAAAAAAAAAAAAAAAGACAAAGAACCAAGCAACAAGGGCTGCCACCTCCACCACCCACCATCATTGGGAAGGGCTGGCGGTGGTGGGGGAATGGTCGGTTGGGGATCGCAAAACCCCAGCCAATGTCAACCTTCATCTAGGGGGTGAGAGTCACGAGAGGGCCATGACCCTTTCCCAGATTTGGACAAGGGCCTACAGGCCCTCCGCTGATGTTGGCAAGGTTGTCGGCCCCTAATGGGCCCCGATGACCCTGCCGGCTCACCCCCACACTCGCCAACCCCTCTTAGTGATTTGAGTGTTATACTTTATGATTTTGCCATGTCATCACCATGTAGGAATGATAAAAAAATTTATAAAAAAAAAAAAAAAAAAAGCCGTATTGACATTTTTCATTGGCCAAATTGAACGGAATTTATGAAAGGACTCAATTGAACTAATTTGACTAATTTTAGGACTTGATTATACATTTTGTATATTTTAGGACCACATTGTACTTTTATTATAAGTTTTAGGTTTTCTAGTGAACATATCCCTAAAAAAAATGCGTGATCCATACTAATGCTTGCTATTCTTGTCTAACATTATATTTAAATGGAGTGGCTTTTGAAGAGGATAACAGATTCGATAATTCGTTAGGAATTAAAAAAGAAGAGAAAACAATGGATTAATTGTGTTTGCTTGGCAAGACCGATTAAGAGAGAGAGAGAAGAAATGGAAGGGAATCGATTGTTTAGTTAAATCATCCTACTTTTGGACGAATTTAGAACTCACTAAAAATCTATGGGGATAATCTGAGGGGGAAACTTCAAATTATTTCTCTCTCCTCTACTAAAACAAATCGAAGGTTATTTGCAAACCCTCTTCAATCTCTCTAAATCACTTCAAACAAAACACAGTGTTAATTGTGGGGTTCTTTGGCAATACTTTGGCCCAATTATAGAGGGGAAAGTATGTGATAATCTTGGGATATGATTCAAGACAAACTAAATTTCATTTAAAAGTAGAATTTGCAGTCTTTCCGAACTCCAAAATTATGATGGTATTTTGATTGAACTATTAAATCGGCAACATTAATACAATATGAAAACTTCATGGGCTATCATGACATCCTATGTATGAAATTTTGAGACTTTTTTTTTTTCAATATTGAATGTTATCTGACTTATTTGGTATTTCTTTGCTAATTTTTTTTTTTTTATGATGATCATGGTAGAAGTCTTGAAATTTTTTATATAGAATGTGTTGACACCTAAATTTTGACAACCCGTTTAGTCATTTATCGCATTAAAAAATTAGGGGTTAATTTTATCCCTGAAAAAATAGTTAATTGCATAGCATATAGTTTTATGTACATTTATTTTTAATTTGCATTTACGGTGGGCTGGTGACGGATGGATTTGATTTGATAGTTCAGAACTTTAATTTGATGAGTTGGGCTAAGCCCACGAAGAGAGCAAATTGGCCCAAGCCCGTTGTTCTCTAATGACCGACAATTGACTTATTTGATATTTCTGGAAAAGATTCGTAATATCCTTCCAATATTTGGTAAACATTTCATATATTTATGTGATATATACATTGAGTGATATATTTTGCGGAAGATTGGAAGATTTTAGAGGAAATATCAAAATAATCAAATAGGAATATTGCATTTGGAGGATATATTGAACAATATATTTTTTGCCTCAAAATGAGAGAAATTGCTTGGTCATTAGAGATTTCGTGCAAAATTTTTCTTTCCGTGATGAGATCGTACTATAAAATACCGCTTGGTCAAGGAAAGAAGGAGGGAGAAGTACACTATCAGTGCTATAAGTTATGTACAGCACTCACTTTGGTGCAAAAAGTTTCCGTTGGATCACTTAAGTGCCAAATCAAAGGAAAAATGATCACTTTGGTGTCACTAGTGAGAAATTTCAGTCAAAATGATTACGTGGCTTTTATAATTAAAAAAAATCAATAAACCCTTTAAACAACATCGTTTTCCGTTATACTTAAGAAAACGACGTCGTTTTGCCGTCACATGTGGATGGCTTAGGAAAAACAATGCCGCATAGCTCATTTGGGATTGAAATTAGGGTTTTTTTTTTTGTTCATCCTCGCCGACCTAGCTTGCTCAGCCACTGTCGCTTGGCCACCGTGCTTGGCCACCGTCGCTCGGCCACTATGCTCGGCCACCGTCGCTCGGCCACCGTGCTTGGCCACCGTGCTCGGCCACCGTGCTTGACCATCGTCGCTTGGCCATCATCGCTCGGCCACCATTGCTCGGCCAAGAAGTGATGGGAAAATAGGAGGCCACCGTCGGAGGAGAAGGAGGAAGAAGGGGGGTTGAAGGTGCAAAGAGAGAGAGAAGATGAGGAGTGGGCCACCGTCAGCCAAGAAGGAGACCACAGATGGAGATGGTGGATTGGACTCTGCTTGGAGAGTGGCTGGTGCTGGTGTTGTTCTTCGAGGAAGAAGATGATGCCGCCGCCATGGCTTCTCTCTCTCTCTCTCTCTCTCGATTTGGGGATTTAGAGTTTTGACTTGGGGTTTAAGACGCCAAACGACGTCGTTTGGTGGTTTACATGCTAACTGCGTACTCTCCGCGAGCCACATCAGCATGAAAAATTAGTAAAAAACTGCAATGTCGGATTTCCAGTCAACCAGATCGGCATTGGCACTGAAATAATCGTTTTTCAAAAATTTTTGCACTTAAGTGATCTGACGAAAAATTTTAGCACCAAAGTGAGCGCCGTACACAACTTATAGCACTGATAGTATACTTCTTCCAAAGAAGGAGGATAACACATTACGTTGAATACTTGGCTTCACAATTGGGGCCACTCAATAGAATACACTACCATTGATAAAAACACATCAAGGAATATATACGTGAGAGAGAAGGTTGCCGGAGCCTTCCTACAATCCATTGATCCCCTTGCCGTCCATCGATCATGATGCCTACTATTGTGCTGGTGCTGCCTTGTTTGATGATATCCATCAACGACTTTGCTTGATAGTCAACACCTCCGTGCATCGCGTCGATCCGCTGCACCTCATCAGCTGAGGCCACGCAATTGAGACGCTCGGCCACATGGAGGGGGGCTTCACAAAACAAAGAGATGGCCACAATTCTGAGACGAGCAGAGAATGGAGAGAGAGCGGATGTTCTACACATGAAGGAGAAAACGTGAAGAAGGAGACCTGCCCCTGGCCAATTGAAGATCCCGTTGCCCACTAAATCTTCAAAGTCAAATTCTTTTTGCTACCATGGAGATTCACGCCCATTCTCCATCAACATCTCACTTTCATCTCCTTTCTCTCTCGAGGGAATTCACGCACAAGTCCTCGATTGCATATATTTTACTACTGTTTTGCTTCAGCGACGAGTTGATGTTCAAGATCTCTACAGGCATCCCCGACGCAAGCCGCATCTGTGTGGCCTATTAGGCCATCTGCGGAATCCCCAGCAACGACGAATACTGGTCTTTCTTTGCAGGTCTTTTGGAACACAATAGGGAGACACGTTCAAAACAGAAGGTTCATAAAGCAAGGAGAGCGTCCAGCAAAGTGTGTTCCTTGGGGGGCCATTGTATGTGTCCATCGAAGCTTGATTATCACGGCTTAATTAGGCGAGCAAAGCCAGTCAAATTTCTCTACCGTCTGGACCTCGAGGAGGGTACACATAGCAAGGGAATCTCTACCGAATCATTATCCTCCACTATAAATCTTGGTGGATATATATAAAAAGAAAACAAAGAAAGGTTTACACCTGCTCCTAATCAGCTTCGCAAGTTCCTAGTGTTGCAAGCATTCCGAGAAGTCTCTGTGGTAAAGCTGGGAGTTAGCTGTGCACCTCCCCACCGCTTCGTGAGCCATCACCTGTCGCAAATCATCGAGGCATCACCGTGGGTCCACCATCTCGGCTGCTGTCCGAGCCGAACCACCGTTTGTAGCGAATTGCCACCACGATCCACCACTAGTCGCCATCAACCACCATAGCAAGCTGTCCTTGTGCCATCATGTCGAGCCTCTATCATGATTCACGAGCCGCCGTTCAAAGACCAAATTTGGAAGCAATATTTGGGACAGGTAAAAATTTTGTCTACTTTAATTTCCAAAAATTTTGTTTCCTTATTGGATATATTCATTGGTGCACATGATGGAAATTCCTGATATGTCATGTTATTGGCAACTCGAGTAGCCTTCTGAATTAGGAAATATTCTTAATTCCACAACATGTATATGATTGATAGTCCGATTTCATGCTCGAAATACGACTCACAATCGCACAGAAAAATCACCAATCCGATCTCACGCTTGAGATACGATTTGTGATTTTGTCTAAAATTGGCCAATCCGATCTCATGTGCGAGATACGATTCGTCAATTTATTTCCAAAATTAAATGGACATGGATGATATTTTGCTGGATTTGTTGCCGTGATGTTCTTGATGCCTTTATTTGTTTGCTCCCGTAAACAAAAAAAAATAAAAATAAAAAATAAAACATTTGAGTTAGATTAGATGCATGTTAGGATGTTACTTGTTTTAGGGTAATTTTTTTTATGTCTAGAATAAGAAATTTATTTATTTCGAATTTTTTAAAAATAAAAAATAACAAAAACATAAATTTAGGATGTTAAATTTTCCTTTCATTAATTTAAATTGCATGTTTAATTATGTGGCACTTCTAAATTTTGAATTTTATTATAAAAAAAAAATCACCATACATATGTCATGTAGAATTATGGCATTATTTGCACGTCATTGCATATTAGGATAAAATTGCATATTCCATCTTGAGTTTAGATTATTATTTTTTAGATAGCCTGCATCTTAGGTTAGAGATTGCTAAGTCAAGATAATATATTAGTTTAAATTAGGGTTTAGCCTAACATAATCCTTAATATAAGTTGGATAGAATCTTAATCTAGCTAGATAATTTTCACATTCTTCTAATTTCGAATTTCATGAAAAATACAAAAAAATGTCTTAGGATAAATTAGGGGATGTCACGCCCGAACTTCGAGCGCGCAACATCCCACCATGGTCATGCCAATGCGACATTCCCGTGTAGTGTCGCGACCCCATTCATTTATTAATGCGCAAGTTTTAACGTATTATAAAACCCCGACAATAAAATACGGGATAGAAAAGCAGAAGCAAAACCACAAAATAACACTTCCATAATTCAACGTAATTACAAACAGAGGTCTACGGCCAAAAGTCTACAAAAGACCGGCTCTTAAAAAGGAATTTTCCTACGACCTACAAGTCGGACACGTTCTCCAATCTTATGACTTCACCTCTGGTCAACTCCTCAAGGCCAACCAAAGCTATATGGTCGCTCCGTCCACCAAAAATCTGAAATTTTTAATCCCACAACCGGGATGAGACGATGTCTCAGCAAGTTCAACCCCTAAACCCCTATTAGAAAGAAAATACGCCAAGGGTGGCCTAGCCACATCACACGCAGAACTTACCTCGCCTCGATTCCTTCCCCGCAGTTAGCACAATTTGTATCACACAATCTCAGGTAGTAATAATAATTCAAACAATTGGAACGCCATCACTTTCATATAAATCACGATCGCACTTAGCACGCATTCCAATTATTATTCACTGCCACACAAGGGCATAGCCTACTCGCGGATCGGCTATCTACTGACATTACGGCATTTCTAGAAGGATAAATGTCCAAATGGTCTCGCCACTATCACCAAGCCACGTCATTCTCTTTGACGGCATTTCTAGAAGAATAAAGGTCCAAATGGTCTCGCCACTCATCATCACCTCCACCACGCCATTCTCTTGACGGCATTTCTAGAAGAATAAAGGTCCGGGTCTCGCCACTACCACGCGACTAAGCCACGTCATTCTCTTGACGGCATTTCTAGCGTATCAAGGATCCAAATGGGTCTAGCCACTACCGCGACCCAAGCCTTTCAACTAGCACACGACAATTCGATACCGATCCTCGGATACTTTACATTTCACTCACATAATCCAATTACGATATTAACCATTAACAATCCAATTTCAATGCCAAACTCGACACTTGGGATTTTCTAAATAAAATCCATACTTTTCACAATCCACACTCAATTTATAATATCCAATCATCAATTTCAAAATCTGACTACACAAAGAAAGAATCGGGCACGAAATTCGAGAATTTAGGGTCCTAACAAAATTTTCGGAATTTAATAATTAATTAAATTTATTCCGAAAATAATTAAATAATAATATCTTAATAATTTCGAATAATATAATATTATTTAAATTATTAAAAATTTCAAAAGATTTAAATAAATCAAAAGTAAATTCCTTTATGTCACATCACAATTTATATTAATATAACCACTCACTTAACCTTAAATTAAACACAATTTAAGTTAATCAAACACCTTAATATAATCTACACTTAAATAAATTAAACTAACCACCTAATAACACTTAACATAAACTAAGCACCCATAAAGCATCATTAACCCTCTAATCAAGGTTTAGTGAGTTAAACTCACCGGATTAGCGAGCCGAGCGGACCAAAACGACGAGGACGACACGAGGATCGACTTTCCTCAAGGCAGGCCGAGCATCCAAGCTCGGGAAGACGGCCAAAACGGGCCAAATAGGTGCTGCCATACCCATTTTCTGCAACTGCTGTCCATTGCGGTTTGAGGCCGAGGAAGGGTAGATCCAGCGCTGGTTCGGGCGGAGGAACGGCGGAGGAGCTGAACCGGACTTAGGCGAGGCTTCACGGTGGCCGGAGGTGGGCTAGACGGCTCGGCATGAGCTCCACCGCATCCGAAATGGCTGCTGGAACTTGGCTGAAGCAGGGACAACGGCAGTAAGAGGCGGAGACGTGCGAGCGGTGCGGGGCAGACGTGCGGCAACGGCGACGGCGACGACGGCGTGCGGGCAGCGACGGCGATGACGGCGTGCGGGCAGCGACGGCGACGAGCGGCCGAGCAAGTGGCAAAGGGGCGTGCGGCGTGCGGCCGGCGCGGCGAGGCGGTGTCGAGCGGGACGACGAGGCGAGGCGCGCGCGCGGCGCGGGCGCCGCGCGAGCCGCGAGGCGGCGACGGCACCGGCGGCGACGAGCAACGGAGGGCGACGCTGGCCGGCGAGCTGCTGGTCCGGCCGAATTCCTCTCTCTCTCCTCCCTATTCCCAAGAAGCCAAAGGTTGAAGATGATGTTGATAGGTGAGAGGGAAAACCCCACTTTATGAAGGCCAAATGGCTCTTTGTCACTGTCAACACCCCATTTGCTAGGCTTCACCGCATGACATCACCCGCATGATGTCATCTTCTACTATCTCCTCTCCCACAACATTCTTCAATGGGTGCAATTTCATTTTCCGCCGGGGCATAAAATCTTGTATTTTAAATTCTTCAATTCCAATCAATTCTCTTCCAATTGAGTCCAATTAAAATCCATAAAATTAATCCATGATCCTCATAAGATATGTGACACCCCAGACTTCTAATTTCTGAATTCGATCTCAATTCCACGGTTAATTTCACTTTGACACGATACTAGCGCGGCCCAACCTACCGGGTAGCTTTTAGAAATTTTTCCTGCATTTGACCTGTGGTTGATCATCTCAAGCCACAATGTACATCTTTGAAACATTGGCGACTTTCGGTTGTCGGGGTAATCTCAAGATTTCAAATACGAATATAGAGTACCCAATCGATAGAAAAGTCAGCCCAGTGCCGATCAACAAGAATTGTGCGATCTGGTGGAATTACCCACACCTGATCACATGCCTTTGTCGAGTCGTCCTATCTCCGATCTCTAATCGATTTTTAATTGTGCCGTAATGACCCTTGCAGATTAGCTCGGTCGAAAGGTCGCTTCCTAATCAAATTCTCGAGTCTGATGCATTAGAAACTCTTAACAGCTTCACCCGATAGACTAGTTTTCACATGAGTGGCCGACTCAAGGAAAAGAACTATATGCGTGCCAACGAAATGCCCGTCTCAATTTATTGAAAACAGAATTGGAAAATCGAGATGTCACAAATTACTTTCAATCTCTAGGATAGGTTGCATGCTTTTTAAGAAAATAGAAAATATCATGTGCATGTCATGTAGAATTAGGTTCATGAAATGCATGTTACTTAGTGATTGCGGTTAGGTCCATTTAGCTAGAAATTGCATGTCATTAGGTTAAATTGCACTGCATTGCATGACTTTCATTAATTAAGTGGAAAAAAAAAAAAGAAATTGCGTGTTAATTAGAAATCATATCTAGGACTGTTGATGTGAATTCTAATTTAACATTGCAGATGCTTTCGTTGCTATGAGATAAGTCCTGCAATTTATTCATTGCTTTTTTTGGATGTTAAATTAGTGGTTTGCGCACTCATATGATTACCTCACATGTTAGGAAATATATTTAAAATCAATTCAAGTTGCCTGCAAAACATTTTTTTAAAAATAAAAGAGAAAGATACTGAAAGGACGTTAAAGAAATCTAGTGTAACCAAGCCCCCGAACTCATAATCTCTGATTTGTAGGAGTAAATTCTAATTGACCCACCAAAAATAGATTAGTGGCGATTCCTAATTGAAAATCAATTACATGTTAAAAATTTGAACCTAAGTCGCGAATTGGTATGGGCTTGGGAGAGTCCGAGCTAAGTTAGACTTAGTAGTCCATTAGCCTAATTTTAGGTGGTGCACCCGAAATTTAAGGTCACGACAGAATGTCATAAATGGAGACCAATTTAGTCAACCAATTCCAAAGTAGGACGTAGATGGTGGGAAAAGTGGCCTCCGTGATATTATAAATCGCTTGCTATATGAGATTGTTGGTATCAAATCATTGTAATAATTTGTTAATTTCATGCATATGGTCATGATATATTTAAATGATTACAATGGTTTGATACTAGTAATCTCATACAACACACAACTTATTTTTTCGTGGGAGCCGCTTAAATCCTATCGACGACGTCCTATTTTTGAATTAATTGATTAAATTGATTTCCATATAAGATATCCTATGTATGGAATTTTTAGATTTTCCTTCTTTTACTATTAAATGTTATCCAACTTCATTAGTATTTCTTTACTAATTTTTTTTTCGAGAGGATCACAGTAATGTCTCGAAATTTCTTATGTAGAACATGGTATAGTGGTAATCTCACAATATAGGCTAATTATTATGTTGTGGAGCCGCTTGAAGCCCACCATGTACGTTCAAATTTGGGATTGGTCGACTAAATTGGTTTTCATTTACAACATCCTAGATATGAAATTTTGAGACTTTCCTTTTTTAAAAATTTAATGTTATCCAACTTATTTGGTATTTCTTTACAAATTTTTCATGGTGATCATAGTAGAAGTTTTGAAATTTCTTACATAGAATGTCACAATTCCAAAGTATGACGTAAATGGTGGGGCAAGCGGCTCCCATGACAGTATAAATTGTCTACTATATGAGATTGTTGATATTAAATCATTGTAATAATTTGTTAATTTCATGCATTTGCTCATGATATATTTAAATGATTACAATGGATAGATATCAATAATCTCATAAAGCTTGCAATTTATTTTGTCATAAGAGTCGCTTAAACCCCACCATCTATGTCCTACTTTTGGATTGGTGGACTAAGTTGATTTCCATTCATGACATCGTATATAAGAAAGTATGAGATTTTCCTTTTTCAAATATTAAATGTTATCCAGCCAAAAAGAATTAAATGTTTTCCCACTTGATTGGCATTTCTTTGCTAAATGTTTTCAAGATGAGATGCGGTAGAAGATTTGAATTTTCTTACATAGAATGTCATAATTGTAAATCAAATTGGTCAACCAATCCCAAAGTAGGACGTAGACGGTGGAGTTCAAATAAATTGTTTGCTTTGGAAACGATGCTAGACCTTCTTGATGTAGGCTTTCTAGGTACAATCCTTAGCTTCTTCGTTTAAGCGAATTTTCACTTCTAGAATCTCCTTAGTTGGACCCAAATCTTTCTGTCCCGAATTCACCAGTCGACTATGCCATAATATCAATCTTAAGATATATTCTTGGTACTTATCAACTCAAAGAAGCGATTATACAAAGGAATTACGAGGGATATTTATCAAATACATATACATACTTGTCAAATAGAATTATCAGGGAATTTTATCAAGTGCATGCAAATCTTATCCTTACTTCTTGAGTAGTCACCGCATAATACAAAGGAATTACCAGGCACGATAGTTACTACAGCATTATTGTTGATTGTAAAGCTTTTCTCTTTCATTGGAAACCCACAACCTATAACAATTTCTCAACCAACGAAAACGTCGATGCTATTGAAAATTAGAAAGGGACCAAACACATAAGCGTTTCTTACAAAAAGGAAATTCCAACTTTCGCTCCCGCAATAATTTTCGCCCCAACTTTTGAACGTCACTTAAAAGGGCGCCAATTTTAACTTGTGAGATCATTTTGGCCATAATAGAATTACCGTTAAAATGTGTGTATATGACATCTAAGATGGCTCACGGATGCTAACATTACTAACAAGAAGTGCCTTGTCAGCAGACATGCTTCCATATATAATCAACACTCATTTCTAAACTCGCATTATGGCTTCAAATCAAATTAAGAAGGGTTTATGCAAATTGGGCTAGAGATTTGGTAAAAATCGGAGCATATTCACTAAATTTTCCCAAATTTCACCCTTTCAATATGATTCAGTGAAGAACCGTCTCCACCCCCTCCCCCACAAAACACACACACATGAAACTCGATTAATTAGCTCAAAAACAACATCGTTCTACTTTTTTAGTGGGAACAATGTTGTTTAATGCCACTCCAAATTATCTTCGATTCAGATTGGAAACAATTTATTATCATTACATGGAGTTTGCTCACATGGCAATCACATTTTACCTTTCTAGGGGTGAAATTCATCCCTCGGGTAAAAGTTGGTGTCCTTACATGCAACATTTGTAAGTATTAAAAAATGTTCATCCCAAATACCATGCCACATCTAATTATTGGCCTTTGGAATAAATGTTTTTGAAATATATGAAATTCAAGCGATTGATTAAAGGTCATTGCACTCAAGTGAACATTTATTTTTTAAAGTCATGACCGTCAAGTAATCAAGAAAAAAGTTAATATTCAAGTGAGTGTCTTACGAAAATTAGAATTAAAATTACTCGGCGATTGAAAACTATTGTTCTTTTAATAAAAATCCTAAACACTTGAAGAGGTAGAAAAAGAGGGCAGCGGAAGATCTATCTCACAAGCCTCTCGCTACTTTCAAACTACAGTTGACGATGCACGCAGCATATATTACATACCCACTGACCACTAAACTGAGAGCCAAAAAAGATAGCTCATATCATTTGGAACGGGCCCACTTTTTGTCCTTGAGCAACTCAACCACGCGCCTCATGGTGGGCCTGCTGACCGGCAACGCGGAAGTGCAAGAGAGAGCTATGTTCAAGACCTTCTCAATCTCTTCATAGTCGCTCGAGGACGGGCTCAACCTCGGATCCATGAGCTGTGCCAGATCGCCGGAGCACCACCCGGGCTCGCCATCACGATTCCCATCCCCTTCCGCCTCGGGAGCCGACAATGCGACCTCAATGACCCACTCCACAATGTGCTTGTTCTCGCCAAACGAAGGGTCATTCGGCCTTTTGCCGGTGATCAACTCTAGAAGCAACACGCCAAAACTATAGACGTCGCTCTTCTCGTTTACTTTCATAGTATATGCATACTCTGCGAAAACCGAGAAAAAAGAATAATAATCAATTTAAGAGCCACCATTAAACTACTCTTGCAAGTCAAATAAGTTCGAGAACATTATTGCTGTATACAGAATTCAGAAAATGAGCAGCACTTGCCAATATTAAATGACTAAAAAATACCAAATCCATTTAAGAACTCTCTGTTCAGATTGGGTTGACTTTAGTCAAAGATGAGTGAAGGCATGGGCTAAAAAGGCCAAAACATACAACTCACAAGCACTTTCCCATGGACCCCACATCGGTAAAATTAATATTATCGGGTTGAACATGGGGCCCACTAGTCTTCTATTCCAGTGGAAGTGAACACTAGCAACCAAAGAGAGACCACATAATCAAACAGACAATAATGAAAACGAAAGGATTGGGATAGGCAATACGCACCTGGCGCGATGTAGCCACAGGATCCGGCCACCTTCGACATCTCCCCCGTCGCCGCCGCCTCCCGTTGCAACATCTTCGCCAACCCGAAGTCGGCGACCCGCGGCGTGAAGTCCTCGTCCAATAGGATGTTGTTGCTCTTCACGTCCCGGTGCACGATGGCGGGCACGCAGTCGTGGTGCAGGTAGGCCAGGCCCTTAGCCGCGCCCACTGCTATGGCGAACCGCTGGGGCCAGTCGAGGAATTCTCCGCTCTTGGGCCCGTGCAGCACGTCGCCCAGGCTCCCGTTCTCCATGTACTCGTAGACTAAAAGGCTGCTCTCCTCGGCCGAGCACGTGAACAGCAACTTTACTATATTGCCGTGGCGGACGTGACCCAGAGTCTCCACCTCCGATTTGAACATGGACTCGATGTCCGGGGCCTGGGTCTTCGCCCAGAGCTTCTTCACCGCCACCATCTGACCCGACTTGAGCCTAATCCGGTAGACCTCGCCCGACCCTCCGGACCCGATCTTGTTCTCCTCTATTAACTGATCGACTATCTCATTGCTAAACATGACCCGCTGGAACGTGGTTATTTTCCACAACCGTCTCGATTTGCCTCCGAACCAATGTAGCTTCGTCCTGAGGAACCAAACCAGGGACGCGAAAAGGAGCAAAACGCATACGGCTAGAGCTATGAGCACGTAGAAAGCGACGGGCCGGGCTCTTGTGCACTTCGGGAACGGCTTCAGATCCGAGCTGCACAGGCTTGGGTTGCCCATTAAGCCCGAAACAAAGAGCTCGCGATCGAAGCACGGCGGTATCTCGCCGTAGAGCTTATTGTGGGATATGTTGAACTTATTAAGCGTCAGTTTGGCCAGCTCCCTTGGGATCTCGCCGGAGAGCGAGTTCCCTGAGAGGTCCAAGTACCTCAGCACCGGCAAGTCGCCTAATTGAGCCGGTATGCTCCCAGTGAGCCGGTTGTTCGAAAGGTTCAACTCCGTCAAATCGGCCCATGGCCCTACTGAACTCGGAATCGGGCCGGTCAGCAAATTGCCTTGCATCTTGAGCTTCTGCAAACTGCCCAAATTGGTGATACACGTCGGGAGTCCACCGCCAAACTGGTTGTTGCTCACATCAACGACGGTGAGGTTTGAGAGCTGGCAAATCTCCGCCGGAATATCACCAGAGAATTTGTTGCCGGCGATCAGAAGTGACTTCAGGCCCTTGGGCCCCGAAATCGACCGCGAAATCGCCCCTTCAAACTTATTGTAGCTCATGTCAAGGTACGAGACCGTCTGGAGGCCCCAAAACCCGGCCGGCACCTCGCCGGAGAGTCCGTTGTTGCTGATTCGGACGTATTCGAGAGAATCACAGCTCGCTAGCGAACTCGGCAAGCTTCCTGTGAAGCGATTGTTCAAGACGATAACTTGCTGGAGCTTGCCTCTGGAACAGAGATTCTCAGGCAACTCGCCGGTGAAAGAGTTGCTCGAGACGTCGAACTCCACCAAGTCGGAATTCTTGCCCAAATCGGCTGGTAATTTCCCGGTGAAAGAGTTGTTGAAGAGCTTCAGCTGCTGCAAATTTGGGTTCGACGCCAGAACCGCGGGAATCTCGCCGTTGAATAAGTTGTCATTTAGGTTCAGGGACGTGAACGGATATGCAGCGATCTTCTCCGGCAGGACACCGGTGAGACCGTTCTGAGAGACGTCCAATTGCAGGAGATTGCTCAAATTGCCGATCCCCTCTGGCAACTCGCCGGATAAGTTGTTGTGGTACAGTTCAATTTGCTCGACGCTTCGCAGCCCGGCGATGGCATCAGGAATTTTCCCCGACAGCATATTGTAGGACAAATCGAAGTTCTTCAGAGAAGTGAGCTTCCCGATTGAGCTCGGGATTTCTCCGACGAGATTCGATTTCGCTACCCAGAGAATCTCGAGCCTGGACAGGTTTCCGATCTCCGGAGGCAGAGGGCCCTGCGCGTACGGGTTGTAACCGATACCGAGCTGAGTCAACTGGCTAAGATTACCCAAGAAAGAAGGTATCGAGCCGTTGAGCAAGTTCCCGAACAGCGACAGGGCACTCAGCGCCGGCAACCGGCCGAAGCTAGCCGGAAACTCGCCGGTGAAGTTGTTGTACGATAGGTCGAGGAACCGGAGGTCGGCGAACCCGGCGAGAGGTCCGGCAGCTGGCCGACGAAGCAGTTGCTGGAGATGTTGAGCCACTGGAGATGCGAGCAGAGCGAGAGCGACGGCCCCGCGACGGTGCCGTTGAAGGAGTTGTCGCCGAGCAAGAGTTTCCGCAGGGTCCGGATCCGGCAGAAGTCGTACGGGAACCTGCCGGCGACGTTCAGTCCCGAGAGGTCGATCGCGACGACAGAGCGGTTCCGGGTCTCGCACGTGACCCCGGTCCAGTTGCAGGGGCTGCGGTCGGCGTTGGGGGCCCAGTCGGCGAGCTGGCCGTCCGGGTCCTCGAGCTGGGCGGCCTTGACGCGGAGCAAGATCTCGTAGTCGCCGTCGGCGGCGAGGGCCAGAGGCAACAACAAGAACAAGCAGCAGCAGCACAGCAGGGACCAAGAACGGAGCACGAGCCTCAGGGCAGCCGCGAGCTCGCCGCGACGGCGATGGGCGGTCGCCATTTCTTTCCCAGGAAACCGCGGACGGGAAGGTGTAAGTTGCGGTCTAGTGCTCACGCACGACCGTCACATGCATGGCGCGACGGCGGCGGTGGCGGTGGCTGAGCGACGGCGGCTTGAAGGAGAAGGTGGTGGCGTTCACATGGAAAGATCCGCGCGCATGAGGATATGATAATGCGCGTGGAAAGAGAGGGGAAAGAGAGGAGATCTTCGTTGCCTAGCGACAGCAATAATGGTGGGAGGCCATGATTGCAGGGGTTTGGGGGGAAATTGGATGGATTGAATTCTTCTCTTTTTTAACTTTAGGGGGTGAGAAGGAGCTTGGAAGTGACGAAGTGTCTTTGCGGAGGATTGAGGATTTTTATAAAGCCGCCCCACCCTGATTTAAAGAACATCGTCTCGGAAAGCGATGTTAGTGGTCGAATTAACTCTAGTTTAACAAATTTGGTCTCCGATTATAAGGAAAAGAGAAAGGGAATAATACCAAAAACAATTCCAAATCGATACATCTATAATAAATTTAATCCTAAATTAACCTTGAGCTGGTATATCTTTGATAAAATTACGCTCCATAAGTTCCCGTGAAATTTTATCATCAAATTGCTGAGTTATGTGACACATAGTAATTAATAAGTGCAGCAATTTAAGGACCAGTTTGTCGTTCTTCATGGTATCAAAATCTAACTTAGTGGAAACTAACGAAGAATAAATTGGTCATAAATGTAATAGTTTAGAATTTTGGTGGTCAAAAAATTAGTTTTAAATAAATTTATCATAGATAAATCGGTTTTGCGATTTTTTTTTTGAAAAATCATATTAAAGTAAATTTGTTATAAATGTACTAGTTTGAAGTTTTTGGTTATATTAACCCAAAAAATAATTAAGTTTTTTTTTTTTTTTTGGTAACCAAGGAACCCTATAACCCTATCAACAAATGGCATGAAAGCAAACCCTTGGGAGCGATTGCGGGACCCACCATCACAAAGACTCTGGTAAGAATCCCTAACGACGCCTTTGGGTTCATTTATTTCATAAAAAATAAATGATTGAAAAACAATTTTCTAAAATGAGTAATATTTTCATTATTATTGATTTTTTATAAGTGATATAAATGATCATATTTAAGAAAACATTTTCAAAATTAATCATAATCGTGAAACAAACGAAGCCCTTATATTATAAAATTAATTTTTGTGACATTCGTGTCTCACCCATATTGGCTCAATCTTGGGTCACCATCGGTGGGACTTTTTTATTAAGTACTTTGGTTTTATCTATTGCGAGAACACTTCATATTCTCAAAAATATATAAAAATCGACGGATAGTTCTATGTCTGTATTTTTATAATTTTTTTTCACACCCTAGAAATAAATGAAAGTTAATTTCCAAAAGCATATTCAATCTCTACTTCTAGAAAATTATGTCGTGATTCAGCTTGATTGCCCTTAAAAATGGTAAATTGAGTTGGAGAAAGTGAAGTTCATGCATAATATGTCACAAAAGGAAGTGTGTGACTTTTTTGTTGTACCGAAATTAGAACCGCCATTGTGAGTTAGTCGAGCTGGATTTTCGATGTATCAAATTGGATTACCTATGATTGCTCGTCACTAGGATGATAGTTTAAGAATTTAATACTGATATGGTGAGCTGAACTACAATTACATGAAAGCTTTTTTTTTCTATCAAATCTTTGCAAAAGTTACATAAAATTATTCTAAGTCCTGGAACATCTACCGTCAAAATTTAAAATAATAATAATAATAATAATAATAAAATAATGAGAGAATTTTAAGTGAATTTACATGTCAATATTTATATGTAACGAAAACTTTAGATGTTTTTGAATAAAGAAGGTCAAAGTGCATGGCATCTCATAATTAAATTCAATAAAAAGTAAAAAGTAAAAGTGAATTCAGACGCGTTCAAATGAATTTAGATGGTCATTGCAACACACATAGACATCATTATTTTTGTAATGAAAGATAATGTTAGGGTACATTTGTACTAAATTTGAAGGTTGGAAGCTAAGTGGGGAAAAAAAGTGAAAAAGCATTGCCCCTCTTGGGTTGGAAACGTGTGGTTAATTTAAATTATCGCTTGATTACATTTACATGTAATGTTATTAGAGTCAAACAGTTTTCAAATACGAGCTCGAATTGATTAAATATGTAACTCTTCACGTATGGCTCCTCTACAACTCTATTTTAATTTTCTATTAGTCGTTGACATTAAAACTCTGGTTAGTATAAATCTACGTCAAGGAAATATCAAAATTAAGATGATCCTCACCCACCATCTTCAATCTAATCTTGAACATTCTAATCTATATTCAAAAAGGAAAAAAAAAACATTATGTAATTATCTTTTCTAGCCAAATTACATATTTTGTATAAAGTATTGCTAGGATTTGGCGCACATTCATAAAGAAATAGAGAGGAAAAAGCAAGAAAGAGAATTGAAGACATAAAATTTTATCCACTTTTAAATTGAGGTTATGTCTAGTAGAGTATTCCACTATAATTAATACCTCACATCTCTACGTTACATCCCTTAATTACAAAACGAGAGAGAGGGAGAGAGAGAGAGATGCCCCTGCGACCCCTACCAAGGCCCCTCAATCCCCGACAAGTGGCATTATACATATATTGAAACTAACGCACAAAACTAATATATTAAGAAGTACTTCTAGAGAATACGAGCTGAGATTTCCAATTGAATAACACAGAGAATGTCATATTACTTTCTTTATCGATTTTGATAAATCGTTCTTAATTTATTTGTCTTGATTTTTTCAATATAGGTCTTATTTAATCATGAAATCCATAGTAGGAAATAAATTATGTATTTTATTCCTTAAATAAATGTTTGATAAGTATTTTGTCTTATTCAGTAATAAAAAAATTTACTAATTAGAAGTGGAAATTCTTTGGGTGCCCGATATGATTGATGACTTTTGATTTTTGCTTCCACAAGCAGCAAACTGCTGGCGCCTACCTTTACAGGAGTTGATAATCTTTTGACGCTTCCGAGGACAACTCGTTATGCGAAAATGACCCAAAGAACGGAAAGGACAGGTTCCTTCTCTGGAGGGCAAGAATATATATGGAAAATTTCTTTTTCGACCATCAGACATGTACATACTCCACTAGATTTTGCTTTTTTGGCTCGATAAGCTGGACAGACTCGACGAAACCTTGCTGGCCAAGTTACAGCCAAAAGCGAAGAATAACTTCTTAAAGGCATTCCAAACATTCATACATAGAATCAGTGAGGGTCGATTCGGTTTTAGTCATTTTGATAAGATGCTCCACCATCTACAGAATGCGCATGAGGCAAATCATTCTCCTCTTATTGAGTAAAGTTCATTATCACTCAGATGAAGCTTCACTTAACAGGAAAGTATGCAAAAAATAATGAAACTTCTACTATCCTTATCTCCAACTACAAGGAGGGGTCCACTTAACCCTTCTATCCGAATAATAGGATTCATATAGTTTATTGTTGTAGCATATTCATCGTTACATTTCTAATACTACTTGTCCTTTTTATTTGGACCAACGATCCCTACAACAGATCAACAAGTTGAATCTGAAAACTTAAATTTGTAAATGAAAGCATAATTTAATATTTAAGTATTCTATCAAGTTGTTGATGCCTAGCAAGCCTCAAAGAATAATGACACTTAAATGGTACCATGATAGTTGTGTCCCTCAGAAGCCTCATGTAATCGCAAACCCCACATGATAGTAACCAAGGTGATTGCTTACCTATGGGGAAAATTACCAAATAAGTTCTAAACCTATTACAATTGTGCCAATTTAATTCTAAATATTTTTTTTTGCCAATTGAGATTTAAACATTTTGTATTTGTGACAATTCAAGCCATCTAGTCAATTTTGGTTTGCCACTCAATGCTGACATAGATGTTAATCATCCTAAGTGATGCAACCGGTGTTCACATGAAAAAGTCCTAAAATCTATTACAATTGTTCCAATCCAATCCAAAACTTTTTTTTTTTGCCAATTAAATTATAAACTTTTTGTATTTATACCAATATAGTCCATTCGATCAATTTTAACTGGCCAGTCGACATTGACATGAACATTGGCTATCCCACATGATACCACTAGTCTTTGATATAGACAATTTTAAGTAATATAGTAGTATTTTTTTCTAATTTTTATTTTATTTATTTTATTTTCTTTGCTTTTCTTTACTTTCTTCTCCTCCAACTAGTTGTCGACGCTTGACTGGCCAAAGGCAAGGCCAGCAAGACCTCACCGTATTTGGTGAGCGTCAAGCCTTGCCATCAGTAGATTTGGCAAGGTCTTGCCTCACCTAGCCACTAGCAATGGTTGAGCCCACAAGGTGTGAGGTTGAGCCTTGCCCATACATGGCTAGGCTCTCGCCGAACCTGCCTCCAATTGATCACCAACGATGACCTCTTGGAGGATGAAGGAAGTGAAAAGTAAAAAAAAAAATAAAGAGAAAAAAGTTTTAAAATAAAGACACATAAATTTTAAAAAAATATTTAAAAACTATTTACATCAGTGTCGATGGTACTATATAAGACGACCAATATTAATGTCAACATTGGCTGGGCACTTTTGACCAGATTGACTGAATTAGCATAAATACAAAATGTTTATGAATTAATTAGCTAAAGAAAAAAGTTGAAAATTAAAGTAACACAATTACAATAAATATATTACTTTTTTTGGTAATTTTAACTTAGTTTATGACATCACTGCAAGATGATGGCCGACCTCTTATCAAGCCCTCACCTCTCCAACACAACCCCCCCACGTGTATGATTTTTCATGTTGCTAATATGGCATCTACTTGACGCCATATAAGAAATATTTCAGTGCTCACATCAACATTTCAATCGACCCAGTTTCTAGAAGGACAAATAGTGACCCTTTTTACAAAGAATGGTTTTATCATTTTGAAAAAAACAAAAAGTACACGGACTGAAGGTGAGATTGTGAGAAGTTTTCCTCCACCTTTTTCTTTATCATTCGACACTCTTTTCAAGACACGTTTCTGAAAACGCTCGCAAACTCTTTTCAAGGTAAGGCAGGCTAGGGGCCAAAAAGATCACACGCGTGGCGAAGCTATTTCGTATCGTTCGACGAAACCCTCGTGAACTGTGTCGTAATAATGGCGGATTACCGACCATCGCTGACGAATGACTAGTTCCCACTTGGCTTGTGATCAGAAAGATCGACAGGCTTCGACGGTTGAAAGCTTCAATGGGGGTTCGAGTTACGATACACAGAGCTCGAGGAGACGAAGAAAACGTGAAATTCAATAGAAAACACTGAATCCATCGGAAGGGGAGGAAGTTGCTGCGCAACGAAACATGGCACGATCGGGGTGGCTACGAAGGCGTGAAGATGAAGTTGCTGGTTTTGAGTAAGAAACTGTCGAAGATTGTGCTCCCCGAGAGACCCTTCTTTACTCCGCTTAACTTGAAAAACATTAAAAAATATACCCCTTCATGTGTTATCGCACGCATTTATACTATCCGCAAGGGAAACAAAAAAAGAGTGCCCCAAAGTCAAATTAATTACTTCTAGCTTCATTCGTTTGTCTAGCAAGTATAAGTTGGCTTAATTTTGAATCAATTTGAATTCTGAAACGAACAATGCTTGGGATACGAATTTATATACTATAATCAGTCGATTCAATATACAAAGAAGAGGAAGGCATTTATTTAAAATAATCATTTCTGAAATTGAGTTTGTCTAGTAATAGCTCGTATTTGCTCCTCCACTTGGGCAAAACTTTTCATTCCAATTTATGAACGAGTAGCTTGGGATGACAAATTAAGTATTCAAATAGAAGAAGTTTGTATGGTTCAAAGTGGTGTCTTCATTGTGTTATATGTAATTAGTGCATTGAAAATGAGAATGATTCGTTATTATATATGAGTTAAAAGGCTATTATATTTTCTTCAAAGAGGGAAAAACTAGGATTTATATCCTATTTTTTCCCTATATAGGAGGAAATCAACTCACATAGGCCTGTGATAATTCATAAAGCCTTTGGAGATGTGCTAACTGCCATTTTTTTTTTATTGAACTTATTTTGTTTTTCGTCAATATGATTGCGATTCTTTCAATTTGAGTGTCCATTTGACCTCTTTAAAAGATTACAATGTTATCTTTTGAGGATCTAATGATTCTTGAGATTATTATTCAAATGTTTATGATGAGAAATTGAGGATAACTTGAATATTGACTTCCTCACAAGAAAACCTTTACCTTTTTATCATGACAGCTTTTGAACTTCCCATTTTGTCTAAAAAAGTATCACAAATTGGTGTTATTCGACCTATCATCATAGGCGAATATGTGATTCATAATGATACTTTCAATTATTGTTCTAAAAAGACTATATTTAAATGGAGTGATTTTGAAATGATAGATGGCTCAATAAATTGTTAGGGAATAAATTAAGAAGAGAAAACAACCGATTAAATGATCAATTATGTTATGACCCAAATCAATTGTGTTTGGCAAAACTAATTAAGAGAGAAGAGTAACAGCAGGAAATCAATTTCACAGTCAAATCATCCTACTTTTGGAGGGATTTATAATTCAGCAAAAATTAATAGAGATAATCCAGAGGAAAAAACCAAATCCTTTCTCCTCTTCCACTGCAAAAAGACACAATTTATCTGTAAACCCTCTCTGAATCACTCCAAACAAAACACAATATTAATCATGGGGTTCTTTGGCCAAACTCCAACGGCAAAAGTAGGGGTGAGCTCGGGTCTTAATTTCAAAAGAAATATCCAGTCTAGCTCCCAAATTTGGGTGCTTAACCCACCCACCCACCCACCTAGGAACCAGCAATTTAGAGCATATTTTAAAACCCAAACTCCAAGTCTATTTTTTTGTCTTTTTCTCTCCCCCCAACCCCCCACCCCAGGTGCACTTGAGTTTGTCAACTTGGATCTGAGCGCTGAAAACTGGTGAATATATTGTCTGGACTGCTGAAGTTTCAGTTCAGAAAATTACTTGTACTTTAGATGTTTGATGAAATGCCTATATGGTATAACTATTTCATTCAAGCGTTTTTGTGTATGCATTTTCTGAACGGTGGTTCAGTGTTTGTTAATACTTTGTTCCTTCATAAATGAAACAGAAAAAGAAGTTTTAGGCTGGTTCAAGATCAACAGGATTTTTTCAAGTTCCACAAACCTGAAACCAACCTTGGAACTAATCATCTCTAAGCAAAAGAATATGATGGAACGCAATTTAATACAAAATAAGTTATATTTAGATGTATAATTCACAATCTTTACGGACTTCAAAATTAGGGAGGAATTTAGCTCAGATGATTGAAGGGGTGACATGAGGGCTATCCTGATATGAATAATAATATGGCTATGTCCTCTCATTCGTACATCTAAAAAAGAGAGCAGTCTCATCTAGCTAGGTCATGGCTGTTGTCACGGCAACTTTTGCACCAGTGGAGACATATGTAGTGTCCCTCTGCCATCATGGTCCAGACATTATATAAAACAGATGTCATTGACTAAGTACTATTCAGTCAATTTCTATTTTGCAGGTGATGGCAGCTCGGAAGCATGCAGACAATGTTGGTTGTTCCAGCCCCTCATGGACCCTATTCCATTTGCTTTAGGAAATCAAAGATGCCCTGCTCGTTCACCCATTTCAGTCAGCAACACGAGCCGATGTTGAACGACAAAAGTAAATCGGAGCAAATTAAAGGAGATAGTCAATAATGTTCACGCGTTCCCTTTTCCAAACCACTTGTCTTGTAAGTGAGACGCCAGCTGATTCTGGATCAATCAGGTCACGGGAGGTTGGACTCTCTTGATGTTTGTCTGCTGAGTCCAAATCGCTCGACAGGTGTACTAGCACCGACTCACAGAGAGCATGGCCATTTTTAGTGTGCGTCCTTTGGAATTTATGATAATCCCATTTTTTCCACTTTGTAATTCCTTCATGTTTCTTCCTGCTATAGCAATTTGTGACTCCCACCATTCAAAAGATCACCTCCTGAGCATGAATGAAACTATGGAAAAATCGAAGGGAGGACAAATTGGGGAACTTAAGCTTGCGGTGGTTGCTTTCGAATCGATATAATCTAGTGCTTGAGCACCACACTTACATGCATGGCGTGACGATGGAGTTCACATGAAAGATCTGCGAACATTAGCTTGAGGTGAGCTCACTTTCTTGAGATAATGTGCGTAGAGAGAGACAGAAAGAGAGAGAGAGAGGAGCAATAATCGGAGGTCATAATCTCAGAAATTTCTGGGTTATTGAACGAATGTGACTCTTCTTTAACTTTTTGCGGGGAAGAAGTCGAAAAGTTCTGACAAATGGGGATTTTTTAAAGCCCAGCTTGCTTTTAAATAATATCGTCGTGGAAGACAACGTTCATTGTCGAATTAATTAGTTTGATGGATGTGGTCTGAAAAATAGAAATTGACAAGTAGATCCACATAGAATTTTTAACAAAGTTCTTTTTTTTATTTATAAAATATGAAAGTCACTTTCCAAAAGCATATGCGAGAACCTTCTAGACATTTATGTCATGGTTCAGCTTGCCTACGCAAAAAAAAAAAAAAAAAAAAAGAAAGAAAGAAAGAAAGAAAGTGATTTAAGGAAATGAAGTTCAAAGAGTAATACATCAAGGAAGTGTCTCACCGTGCCAAAATTGGAATCGACTCAATCACAAAGCAATAATCTTGGTATTGGCGAAACTTATGGTCTTGTAATTGTGAGTAACGGACTAGATTTTTGGTCTGCTAATTTGGACCACCTATTGTTGCTCGTCACGGCAATAATAGTTGAAAGTTGAAAAATTCAATACCACAAGTGAGATAAACTACAAAAGGATAACGTTTTATAGAACACATACATGCAAACTTTCCTACTAAATCTAAGTAATAAAAATCATTCGAAGTCCTCAAACATCTCTTGCCAAGGAAGTTATTAAATGGCACAGTTGTTGATAGTTCTGCAAAATTGAAAATTACTATCAAAATTTAAAATATTATGCAACCTTTAAAAGTTATGGAAAAATATGTGACCTTATATGTCAATATTTATATGTTACGACATTCTCAGATAAAAAATAAAAATAAAATGCATGTCTCATGAAATTTGAATTAAGTAAAACATCAAAGTTAAAAGTTAATCAAGACCCTTTCAAAATAAGCATTTAGATGGTAATTTTTTAACACATGTTGACATCGTTATTTTTGAAGTGAAAGACAACATTAGGGTATAATTCATACCATTCCTTATAAAAATTTATATGTCAAGTTACTAAAGTCAAACATTTTTGAATTAGAAACTCGACTTGATTAAATATTGTAACTCTTCATGCATGGCAACTCTACAACTCTTTTTTTTTTTTTTTTTTTAATAAATCGTTTACATTACGACCCTAGTTAGTATACATCTACATCAATGTAATAGCAACTTAAGATGATTGTCACCCACCATCTTCCATCTAATCTTGAAGAATCCAATTTATACTCAAAAAAGAAAGCAAAAACAATATGCAGGTAGTTATGTTTTAGGCCAAGCTATGCATATAATATTGAGTAGTGCTATAGCTAAACCAAAGCTAACCCCCATAACTGATACAGTGACAAGTATCGTGGGAGATTGTGAGGAGGTACTTAAACTAACAAATAAAATGTCATATAACTTTATGTATGGATTCATAATTATTCTCAATTTATATGTCTTTATTCTTTAACGTAAATTTTATTAACAAGTGCCTTTTGAGGCATTTATCTATCACATTTAATAATAAAATGTTTCAATTTGTAATGCATTAATAATTTATAATACGAAAAGGAATAATGCAATTAAAAATGCAAACTTTTCTTAACTAAATGTCTAACAACTATTTCGGAGATTTCGTCCACAGTTCTTTTACTAATTAGAAGCGGAAATCATTGCGGTGCCCAAGATTGATTGAAGATTCTGATTTGCTTCCAGAAGCAGCAAACTGCTGGCGCCCGCCTTTTCGGGAGTCGATAATTTTTTTTGACGATTCCGAGGACAACTATTTATGCGAAAATGATGACCCAAAAGAAGGAAGGAGAGGTTCTCTCTGTACAGGGAATGAGAATCAGTGGAGGATTTTCTCGAAGTTCGGCCATCAGATGCGGTGTGCATGCCTCACTAAATTTTGCTTTTCTGGCTTATAAATTGGGAAGATTCAACGAAACCTTGCTGGACAAATGACGACCGAAAGCGAAGAATACTTTATGGGAGATAGTCTTGACATTCACACACGAGGAAGACCAGGAAGGATTAGTAGTGTCAGTGCGGGTCGATTACATTTTTAGTCAATTCGATTAAGTGCTCCACCACCATCTGCAGAATATATGCACGAGGCCAATCATTCTCTTCTTGACGATAAAAAGTTCTTTTTTACTCAGATGAAGCTTCATTAACAGGAAAGTAGGGTGAGAATAATGAAGATTTTGCTATCGTTGTCACCAGCCACAAGGTGGGGTTCATTTAATCTCTTCGATCCGAAAAATAGGATTCGTAGAATTTGTAGTCGTAACATAATTATCGTTAGATTTCTAGTACCACCTTATCTACTTTATTTGGAAAAGAATATGCATAGAATGAACCATCGATCCATACTGCAAATCAACTGTTGGATCTAAGTCCTAATCCCCTCCTATGCAATCCTTTGGTGGGACTTTGGAAGGTGATGCTTTCATCAGCTTAAACATGTTTTATTCCTGCATTTGTTGATAACTTCATACTTCATTAATAAATATGACCTAACTTTGGAATAATCATGTGAATATGCTGTTTGCTTAAGGGAAGTTAGGCAAGATTTGCACTTTGACAGAACCCCTAATACCAGATTATTTATACACGTTGATATCAAAAATTGAACTTACATATAAATAGTTCGACATCATATTACTAGCCTCCAATCTTGGGTTGTTGGCCTCAAGGTAAAGGACAACTATCTTAGATCTTTAGGGTAACAAACGGGAGCAAGTGGCAACGGTGGCAACCTACGACTGGTGGCAATCCCTACAGTGACAATGATGAGCAATGACAACGATATAGACTTGATAACAAGACACGACAAGTGGGAGAGAGAGGTCTTTATAGTTAGTTTTAAAGTTAGGTTTCTGTCAAGAAACAAAATTTTATTTTCCGACATTTGAATCGATTAAGAAAATGAGTTAATGAATAATCCTTTTATATTCAACGAAAAATCTATGTTTAAATGGCCCTGCGATGTATCGGCAAGTGAGCGAAGGCATAGACAAAAGCCTCGTGAAGTGTGTCGTGTTAAAGGCGGATTACTGGCATCAGCAACGAACGATTAACTCCCACTTGACTTGCGATCAGAAAGCACGAGAGGCTTTGACGATTGAGCTTCGATGGGATTGGAGTTTCGATACTCAGAACTCGAAGAGATGAAGAGAGAAAGAGCAGGGAAATCAATAAAATAAAATAAAAAACACTGAATCAATTGGAAGACGAGGAAGCTGCCGTGCAACGAAACAGGGCATAAAGGGGTGGCTGGGTAGGCGTGACGATGAAATTGCTTGCTTTGAGGAAGAAACTGTCGAAGATGCTCCCCGAGATACCCTAAATTACTCCACTTTGCTTTTTTTTTTTTTTTTAAAGGTTCATTTTTCATGTATTCGCGCCAAGAGGTTATACTATGCCCAGGGAAAAAATAGCGCACCAAAGTCAAATTAATTAACTGTGGTTTCATTCGCTTGTCTAGTGACTATACGTTGGCTTAATTTTGAATAAATTTGAATTCTGGAAAGAACAATGCTTGGGGTATGAGCTTATAGACTATAATTGAGTGCTTCAACTAGTAGATCCAAGTAGTCAATTCAACATACAAATGAGAGGGCGCTAGTGAGGAGAAATAACCATTTTTCGATTGGGTCCCTCTAGTATAGCAGTATGGTTTGACGTCTCCATTCGGCGAAAATCTTTTCATTTCTATTTATTACCTAGGTTTTGTAAACGGATACTTCTAGACGCTGATTAAAAAAATCGAAATAACGAAACTTTGTCAGTATAGCAGTATTATTTTTTTCACATCAAACACAATTAGTGCGTTGAAAAAGAATATATTACTTTATTAAGCATGAGTTAACGCGACACTTGTTTAATTTAAATTCTTTAAAAGAGGGGAAAAGTAGGATTTATATTCTATAAATAGGAGAAAATGAATTCTCGCATAGGCTTTGATAATTTGTAAAGCTTCTGGAGGTGTGCTAGCTGCCATATTGTATATTGAACTTTGTTTTTATCGCCGCGATCGCGATTCTTTTAATTTGAGGGTCAAAATTTGACTTCTTCAAAAGACCACCCTATCAGTCAAACGTCTATCAAGAGGAATTGAGGACAAGCCCATTATTTACATCCTCACATGTCTTTATCATGGCAGCTATTGAACTTTCAATTTTTGTCTAGAAACATGTCCCACTTTCGTTATAGATCAAACAATAAGGACATGTCTCTCTAGGTTCAAGTTGCTCAACCTGACAAAATTGAAAAAACAAAAAAGTTGTGATCCTTACTCATGCTTTCTATTGTTGTTTTGAAAGAACACTACATTTGGTTGGAGTGGTTTTGAAGAGAAAGAACACTGCATTTGGTTGGAGTGGTTTTGAAGAGGATAAAGGATTCGCTAAACGATGTGGAAAAGAAAAGAAGAGAAAAGAATGGATTAATTAATTAAGTAATTAATCGTGTTGCTACTAAGTCGAATCATCCTACTTTGGGAGAGATTAAGAACTCATTGAAGATTAATAGAGATAATCTGAAGTTAAACTCCAAATTGTCTCACTCCCATCTACTAAAACAACAAAGGTTACTGTGAATCTCCTCTTCAATCCCCATTATATCCCTCAAAAAAAAAAAAAAAAACACACACAAATCAATCATGGGGTTCTTTGGCAATACTTTGGCCGTACTACAATGGTGGACCTGTATGATGTTCTTGGAATGCAATTCTGGACAAAATAAGTTTAATTTAAAAATAGAATTCACACTTTTTCCGGACTCCAAACTCACGGTAGAATTCCGATCGAATTATTAAGGGGGTGACATTGATAGTACAATGCGATAATTCCATGGGCTATCATGATATGAATTATGATGTAGCCATGTCCTATCAATCTCAAAAAACGCGATTCAGGACAAAGTTCAATTAAAAGCAGAATTCGCAATCTTTTCAAACTCCAAACTCACGGCAAAATCCCAATCGAATTATTAAAGGGGTGACGTTGATAGTACAATGCGATAATTCCATGAGTGACGTTGCTAGTACAAATGCGATTATTCCATGAGTTCTAATAATATGAATTATAATTTAGCCATGTCCTATCATTGGTAAATCTAAGAAAACATGATTCAGGATCAAATAAGTTTCATTTAAAAGTAAAATTCACAATCTTTTCATATTCCATACTCACGGCAGAACCCCGATCAAATTATTAAAGGGTAATATCGATAGCATGATGCGATAATTTCATGGGCTATCATGATATGAATTATAATATAGTCATGTCCTATAATTGGTAAATCTCAAAAAGAAAGGAGCCTCTTCTTATAGCTAGGTCATGGCTGTTGTCATAGCAAGTTTCACACCGGTGAAAGCATATGTAGGGTCCCTTTCTCATCATGACCAAAACATTTTTAAACCAAATGCTATTGACTATAAATATCGAGTCATTTATTACTTTGCAGATGATGGCAGCCCTGACGCTCCATGCAGACAAGGTTGGTTGGACCAACCTATCATCATCCACCCTCTTTAATTTGCCTTTGAGAAGTCCAAGATGCCCTTCGCATTCTCCCGATTTGGTCAACAACACGAGCCGAAGAAACGACAAAAAGCAAGTTAAAGCAGATATATAATAACGTTCACTGTCGATTTTTCTAAACCACTTCTCTAGTGAGCATCAGCCGCTGGATCAGGTGAAAGCAGGACATGTGAGGTTGGACTTTCCTGGACAATATCTTCCGAGTCCAAATCGCTTAATGGTGGTAGTAGCACCACCTCAGAGAAGCTGTAGCCACTTCTGGTGTGGCCCGTGATTGTCCACCTTTTTCCACTTTGTAATTCCTTATCATTATTGATCCACATATTCAATTTTTGGGCTGACCCAAAGTCATATTGGCTACTGGTCTTACTGGAAAAGCATCTAGGAGACTAGCACTCCAGCTTTTTGAAACGTTTTGGTAATTCCCCAAATAAAGAAGACTAATCTCTCCGTTTCTCAACTCGCACAAGATTATGATTGTTATTTGAGTTTGATGGATCTGGTTTCTGTTTTAACGTCTCGAAGACCCATCAGGTTTTGATAACGGACGGTAATCAGCGTGGGTTGTATGCCGTCAGAGATCCACAAAATTTAGCATTTTTCTCTAGAAGGCAAAAATCAGCAAATAAGCAAGTTTGGCATCAAAGATTGGGATCCCCATATAGTCAAATTTTGCAGTATTGAGAAGGAATAATTTTATTTCTGTCAGTAACCGGCCCGTAGACTTTCGATTAGGTCAAATTATATTAAGTGCTGAATTGTCAATTCGTTCTCAAGGTTGTCGATTTTTTTGTGCTCTGGACCAGATACATAGTGATATAGGGGACCGCGGGAGATGTCTCGATCCTTCAGTGTTTCATAGACTCTTCATTTGCAATCGATGACAATAGAATTTGACCAGTTAGGTGAGATGAGTTAAATTAAAACGACTCGAGTCATGGGAAAATTGACAATCATGTGGGGTGGATATTGATAGCTACATGATAGAGTTAGGATAACTAACGGTATTAACAAGCAGTCAAGAGATATTCAATAAATGTCATGACATCAAAGAAAAACACAGGTGATTAACTATCTTATGGCTATGTGTTGGAGACGAGGAGAGCACATAGATCAAGATGTTGTATAAAGACACAAATATCGAGTGATGGTTAAGTATACTAGCGGCATTGGAGGTCGTAATTGCTTGTGAATAATGATTGTCCACGTACACGCCAAGAACCTAGAAGGATGTGCTTTCGTAACTGCGTTTAGAGTGATAATTGCATATTGTAATCGTGGCTAGTAAGCTATACATATCCACGATTTTCATTGTAACTAGTCTTTTTATTTCTAGCATTTATCTTTCACTTTTATCGTTATTGCATTTTATTTTTACCATATAACACATCAAAGACTTGCTATCCAAAATTGCCATAGAACCCATCTTCATAATAAAAAAAAGAAATAAATAAAAAAACCTAGAATCAACTTTTGGTGAAAGACATTTTATTATTAGGGTGAACTTCCATTTTTTTGTGAAATAAGCGGGTGTCAACATATGCATGCTTCAACTGCAGCCAACTTACAGACGGTCGAGTGTATGCTATGCTATAAGGCACTCTACATCTTGGACTTTGAATCTTGTCACAAAGAAGTCTTCACCTATTTGCATCACTAATGCAGATTGGGCTAGATGCAAAGTTACTCGCGTGTCCACTTCAAGTCATTGTATGTTTCTTGGAGTGAATTGTATAACTTGGATAGCAAAGAAGTGCACGGGCTATTACAAGAATGCCTTGTAACCACAAATCCTATGATTCATATTAGAACAAAACACGTTGAAGTAGGGCACTTGTTAAATATCTAAGTAAAGAAGCTTTTGCCATTTTCCAAGAATTGTCTTTTTTTTTAATAATGTAAAATCAATAAATTGAAAGTTAAAATATTTCTTTATTGGGCATAGGTTACCAATTCTCTTTTTACTTTATAAAATCTCTAAAAAAGAAAAAAAGTAGGATTTTTTTTTTTATTTCTTCCCTAAATAGGAGGAACTCAATTCTCAGACAGGCTTGAGATAATTCGAAAATGCCTTTGGGGATGTGCTGGCTGCCATATTTTTAGCTAACCACCACAGCACCATGGTCAAGAGCTTAGGGCTGAAGCAGCTTCAAAGGAAAAAGATGAATAGAGAAAAGAAAAAGAGACCCTAGACCAAAATGCCCTGATCATGACTTGAAAAGTGATGTGAGGAGCCCACCTGAGTTCATGCTTTTATTTGATACTATTAGTCACTTCAAATCTTAATTTGAGACCGTGTTCACTTTGGATCCTCTTTTGAAAAAACGATATGAACGCAAGTTCCTATTTGAAATATTCCTTCAAAAGGTTGTCCTATCATCTTTAAAAAAAAAAATTCAATGGTTCTTAAAATTAACATTCAAATTTTACGTCAAAATTTATAGCAATTTTGCAATTATTAATTATGAGAAGCTAATTCCTTCCATCTCAATCTTATGCTTTCTCCAGTGTGATGTGATAAACGTCTATCATGAGGAATTAAGGGAACCAGAATATCAAATCCTTAAGAAAAAACCTCATCCTTTTTATCGTAGCCATTATTGGACTTAATTTTTTTTTAATGACATTCCACTTTTTAATAGACCACATTACTATGATAATGCGTTTCTCTTTCATCTAGGTTCTTGTTGCTCACCTGACATAGTAAAAAAAAAAAAAATTATGCTTATCGATATCCTAAAACTTATCAAGAAAATGCAATTGAGTCCTAAAACTTATTAAGAAAGTGCAATTGAGTCCTTCCATTACCTCCATCCAACTCGACTAATAGTAAATGATAACGTGGCTTTTTAAATATTTTATCTCTCCTATATGGCAATGATGTGGTTACGACATAGTTTTGATTCAAGTTTGATTGTTAATATGATTTTTTCTTTTAATTATATAAAAAAATAAACTAAAATTATTATTTTTTTTTCAAAAAGGACAGAGAACCAGGCAACGAGGGCTGCAAACCCTTACCACTGCCACCTCCACCACCCACCATCATTGGGAAGGGTTGGCGACAGTGGGGGAATGGTTGGTTGGGGATCGGAAAACCCCAGCCAATGTCATCCTTCACCTAGGGGTGAGAGTCACGGGAGGGCCATTACCCTTACCCAGATCTAGACAAGGGCCTATAGGCCCTTTACTAATGTTGGCGAGGGTTGTCGACCCCTAGTGGGCCTCGATGACCCCACCAGCTCACCCCCCACCCCTCACCAACCCCTCTTAGTGATTGGGAGGCCGTGGTGGCAAGGGCTTACGTTTTACCCGCCCGACTTCTTCTTCTTTTTTCTTTTTCCTTTTTTATAATAAATTTAGATTATTTTTAAACTTTTGAAATAAAATTAGGATTAAAAATCAGGTTTAGACCAAAATGACATCGTTTGAGTTTTATACTTTATGATTTGGCCACGTTATCACCATGTAGGAATGATAAAAAAATTTTAAAAAAGTTGCGTTAGCATTTTTTGTTGGCCAAATTGGGCAAAATTTACGGAATGACTCAATTGAACTAATTTCACTAATTTTAGGACTCAATTATACATTTTGCATATTTTAGGACCAAATTGTACTTTGGCCATATTAAAGAGGGGAAAGTATGTGATATTCTTGGGATATGATTCAAGATAAACTAAGTTTCATTTACAAGTAGAATTCGCAATCTTTCTGAACTCCAAATTTATGGTGGTATTTTGATTGAACTACTGAATGGGCAACGTTAATACAATGTGAAAACTTCATGGGCTATCATGATATAAATTACTATCCAGTCATGTCCTGTCATTGGTAAATCTCAAAAAGAAAGCATTCTCATCTTAGCTAGGTCATGGTTGTTGTCATGGCAAGTTTTGCACCAATGGAGACATATGGAGTGTCCCTATGCCATCACGACCAAGACATTAAAGAGACAAACCTCGGTGACCACCATAGTATTCGGTCATTTTCTATTTTGCAGATGATGGCAGCATCGATGCATGCAGATAATGTTGGTTGGACCTACCAATCACCAACCCTGTTTCATTTGCTCTTAGTAGTCAAAAGATGCCGTTCCCATTCGGTCAACAGCACGAGCCAATGTTGAACGACAAAAAGTTAGATCAAAGCAAATCACAGCAGAATTTAAAAATACCACTCGCTCATTTTTCCAAACACTTGTCTTGTAAAAGAGATGTATCGCCAGCTGAATCCGGTCCAAGCTGGTCACGTGAAGCTGGACTCTCTTAGTCTTTGTCTGCTGTGTCCAAATCGCTCTGTAGGTGTACTAGCACCACCTCACGGAGACTGGCGACTGTCGGCGTGCCTCCTTTGGAATTTTATCATTATCATCCCATTTCCACTTTTTAATTCCTTAATATTTCTGCCTACTATAGCAATATTAGACTCTCACATGAAAGATTTACCTCTTGACATGAATGAACAACTGAAAAATGAAGGGAGAAGGAATCGGAGACTTAAACTTATGTTGCTTGCTTTCCGGATCTATCTATTCTATGTACATGGAAAGGAATAACGCTACACAAACTAATAGCTGTTTGCTGAAATCCGGTACATTCTTATTTGTTGCTTAAATGGGCTCACTAACTTGATTAATTACTTAAAGAGTGGCGCATATGTTACTAAGTAAACCAATTTAGTTATGAGTCTTAGCATCTCGAACATTAAAATGTCATTGTATTATCCACGCATGTTTGTTTCTTTACCCAATCTCATTATGTTAGCGGGTCAAGAACTAGGAATTAAAATCACGTCATAGGCCTGGCCAATATCATCTATATTTTCAATGGTCTCTTAGATAAATTTGGAATTTGTCAAAATTTCCTAAACTTATTATATGTCCACCAATTTAGTCATAAATTCTTTCATTTAACCATTTTAGTTTTATACATTTTGAGGATTTTCCAATGTAATCCATCCAGCTAATTTATGCATAAAATAGTTGACTTGGAGGTCCAGTCAATGCAAACCATTCTAAATGGCATGGTAATAGTTGACGTAAACAATCTTAAAGGAAACGATGTCTTTTTGCAATTTTGTTAATATCTCTGATTTTTTATTTTTTTTCCTTTTTTTTCTATTATTTCCTTCTTTACTGTTCATCTTTTTCCCTTCACCTGTCGCCACGGCCCGCTGGCCTCTTTTTGGGAAGATCACATATCCATTACTAAAACTGTCTCTCTCCCTTTTGATGTAAACAATCTTCGGTACATTGTTTTTGTATCTAATCATCTGATGTGAATAACTACTTCTGTTGTGCATTTAATTGATAACAAGTTCTATAAGAAGTTTAGTCCTAGACATCCGGTTGGACTCGAAGGATAAGTGAATTAACTCTGCAAGTCAAATGTTTAAATATTTGGATACCCTACATGAAGTAAATTCTGTGGACGGATAGGTTCAATAAAATAAAAAAATTGTACTTTCGGGATGTTGAGAAAAAAGTTCAAAACCATGTCACAGTCAGTTTTTTATGTTCTAGCCTGCACGCCAACAATGATTTATCGGAAAGTTCAATTTTTAGGATAGATTCATATGACAGTGTACAATTTCCATTCAAGATTAGAAAGCTCGAAACCATAATAAATTGATCTCTCGGATCGCCAACAAAAAGAACATGGATCACTGCAGTAGCGATTGGCATAGTAGAAGAGATTCAGCTGTCTTCCACGAGATGACGAATGTCGTGAACGAATTTCCAAATTGCTGGTGTTAATTTGTCTATAGCATATCTTGTGTGAAGGGATTCCAATCAAATTTATTAGGCCCTGGCGGTCAAGTTGGACCGGACCTTAAAGCCCATTTTCAGCTCCCTCGTTTAACAAGGAAAGATGAAGACCATAATTGACAAATAAAAAAGACTACAACCTATTTTTAAAGGAATGCGCAATGCGATAATGAAAGCGCAGAATCTTTTATAATTGCTTTGTGGCATTTTCAATATAATTTCTGATAAACCATGGTCGCATCATAAAAATAATGATACTAATTATGTGTTGCGAAATGGCATGACATCACATTACATTTTACAATATTTTGCACTTTGCTTATGGTGAAATGCCATAAATGTATTTGTAAAATATCGTCAAAATACATAAGATATTGCATATGCCTTTGATTACAACGAAATGTTGCGACATTGTAAAATATAATAGATATGTTGAGACGGTTTGCTTTTTAGTTCAACGGCCAAAACGCCACAAATTGAAAAACCATGCTTTGAAATCTGTCGGACCCGAATACGATGAGAAATGGTAAACACTTGTACAGAAATCATAAGGCTAAGAATCCGTATTTTATGATGTTCTATGCTTGATTACGATGAAAAGCTTAATATGTATGAGATTTCTGATATATCGATGTTGACATCTGAATTTTAATCAACAATAAATGTTTACTCTTGTGAAAAACACAAAAAGAAAAAGGATCAATACTACAAAAAAATCTCAAACTGGTATACTTATAATAAATTTGTCTCAAATTAATTTTTTGATTACAAAAATTCAAATTAGTATACTTTTGATAAATTTATCATAAATTGACACTTTTGTTAAATTTATTCTATATTAGTTTCTGTTAAATTTTATAATTAAATTACTGAGTTGGATAATATATGACAATTGATTAGTATATCAGTTTGAGATTTTGCTTTCTATTTGTCACACTCATACTAGTTAGGTGATTTTTTGTGGAATTAATCCAATTTAACGGAAAATATATTTGTCATAAATGTATCAGCTTTAGGTTTTTGACAGTCAAAATTTTAGTTTGAAATAAATTTATGACAAGTATATTAGTTTGAGATTTTTTTTTCTATGGTTATTTGGGGTAACATTGCCACATGTGTATTAGTCTAGGGTTTTTGGTGGTCAAAAAATTAGTTTTGAATAAATTTGTCACGGGTCTAACAGTTTAGGATTTTTCAGGATATTAATAAAAAAAAATAATGAAATGATAATAAGAAGAATCGAGAATAAACAAGTATAACAAATAACTCAATCCATCTGGCCTTTGCATTCAAATTTTAATCCGAGAGCTCGATCCGTTCATCCCATGCTAACCCATGGACTTCGTCGCTCTATTTCATTTTTCACCCAATATCGCAATTGAAAGCTCTTTCTCGTTAAGCTTTTCCGCTATCGCGCGGGAGTACTGTATTCGATTCTGTTCTGTAGCTGAGAAGCACGAAGAGATTAAATCCTGTTCAAAGTTCCGGCGGCATTGGCTTCACTTGAAGGCAATTTAAAGGAGTCCTTATTGTCGATGCTTTCACTAATCATAGCTCCATTTCTTCTCAATAACCAAGTAAACACCTGTTCAAAAAAAAAAAAAAAAGTAAACACAATTCCTGCTCTAAAAGATGTTCCATTCAAAATATTCTTATTATTACTTCAACTCATATTCCCCAAAAAGTGAATCTTGCTCTAAAAATTCCAAATAAATTAAATACAAACATTAAGATACGAAAGCTTCTGTTTCACAACAACGAAAGCACTTTTTCACCCTTTCATATGTTAGGGGATTTAACTTGGAAAAACAATGTTTCATGCTAATGGATTCGGGTCCATAACCACGGGTTCCAATGTACAAGATCTTGTAGCACTTACCAATGAGGCCTTATCAATTGTATTACATAGAAGAAGTCAATTCCAGACACTAATACAATTAGATCTACTCATTATGGACAAACTTGGGAGCTCTAGTTTTTGATGTCTTGGATTGTTATCATCGATGCATTGATTTCTAAATAAGAAAAATACATCATTACAAGTTCGATGGACCTTAATACACATAACATGTTCGACAAAAAGCTTCAAAGCTATTTTGTCAAACAATTTCTGTCATCGTTCGTGGAGGTGCCTACTGATCTGTTTCAAGCAATAGGAATTGTATCGTTGGTATGAAATCATGGTTATCGAGATCAAAACCTGAATATACTTTTGTTTATCATTTCTTTGTCACCGTGTTGTTTGTGCATTGTGCATTCTAATGACGAATAATTGTGGTCATTGATGAGGGTATGATTTGGAAGTTATTGATGAAATGAACATAAAAAGGAAAACAACAAATAAAAAGTAAGTAATATAAGGGAAAGGAAACATCAAACATACTTAGGTTCTATTTACATCAAGGACAATGAATAATTTGAAAAGATTTGCCTTAAAACAATCGCTTGTATCGCTCACAAAAGTGAATAAACGGAAAATATATATCATTGTCCATGAAAATATTTAGACATAAATTATTACCAATATTTCACTTAAAAATTTGTTATTGGTAATGAATTTTTTTTTATTAATTAATAATTTCAAACCATCATTTTAGGAAAATTATATATAAATTGTTCTTTTTTCCGCAAAATAAATAGAGCCTTAGCCTAGTTTTCGTAAGCTTTTGGGTTTAATTTGGTTTGATGGATTGGGGGAATATCAGAAGGGTAAGTTTTGGGTTTATTTTGGTTTAATAGATTTGGGCTTAATCTTTGTTATAATAGGATTAGGCTCGAGCGAAAAAGCCCATTTCTTAAATGAAGTCCTCCATATTTTCTTAGGCCTAGACCCTATTTGGGCTTAATTTTGTTTATAAAAGGATTAGGTTCGAGCGAAGAAGCCCATTTCTTAAATGAAGTCCTCCATATTTTCTTAGGTCTAGACCCGAGATCCCCAAGAGCAAAGTATGGCCTATTTTTGGATTGAGCCCAGGGCTCAGTCCGTTACCCATGGGCCATTTATAATAAAATATATTAAAAACAAAAAACAATACACAAAATACAAAATAAAAATAAAAATAAAGGACAAAAATAATAATAATAATGGAAAAATGGTTAAGAAAAAGGCCTTAATTAGGCTGTTAGATTTTGATATTAGATTTAGCCTATTTTTATTTAGTTAGTATTCATATAGCTTAAGAAATCTCATAAATACCTTTGATTTAGTTTAGGTTCAAGTGGATTAATCTTTTAAAAGATAAAATTGACCATCTTCAGTAGGGAGATGGGCTATCGACACTCCTACGTGATTAATTTAGTAATTTGAAAATGTTAAGACATCCAACCCTGCAAAATATCGTAGTAAAAGCTGGCTCAATTAATTTTTTTAAACTTTAATTTAACTTTTTGAGAAACCCCACTTAGTAAAATACTCCTCAGTACTAAAGCCCTTGTCCAAAACGCACTCTAGTTATTCCACCTAAAATAAGAAGTGGTCCGAAAGTTGAAGAAAAGACCCTCACCCACTAATGACAATTTTCAATCATACACACTAATATTTCTAAAAATAAACTTTTGGATTTCGAATAAGACCGTGTACCATCTTTTGTTGTCAATTTTTACTGTTTATTTGATTTTCGAGCTCAAGTTTAGTAATTTATGTATTTATTATGGATTAGAGTCATGTTGAACTTAAACAAAAAGACACCATCAAGTCAAGGTTAAGTTTCAAAGATCTAATCTGATGAGGCTCTAACAAAATTTGAGTGTTAACTAATTAAAAGTAAGTACTTTTCCCATAAATTCAATAACATATATACAAATCTCCAGACAAACGGACATCTAACAGGCTATGACCATTTTTATATGTGTGTGTGTATGGACATCAAACCGACATCAAACTGACAAAAGATTGTGAAATTCTCTTGAACTTTGGAATTGTTTTCTATTAATATATCTTTCTTGAACATCTTAGTTTTCTTTTATACTCCTCCGTATCCAAAACTTCCCATTGAATAATCTCGCTGAGGGTCAATGTGCATACTTAGTCATTGGACAATTGATGATAAGATTAAGGCGGATGCTCAGATAAATGATCCCATTGATTTGTTTGCCCGAGCATTCAAATTTTGGTATCCATAAGTAGAGACTTCAATTAAGGAAAAGACTTTGTCTATGGGATGATGGTCAATCAAATAAGATTCCTTGTAGTGATCTAGTATGGATTTCCTTTTTAAAAGATATTGATTTCCTTTTTAAGATTGTCATTGCTAAATTTACGCAATAGGATAGCTAGTACTCGCTAATTAACCTTGCTAATATTCAAGTAAAACACTTGCTAATATCCTCCAAGTTTGTTGCTTCCCACTTCTTGAATATGAACACCCATTTTTTTGTCGAAGATAAGGGAAAATTTCAAATAAGGATTTGAAGTACTATCGTTTTCGCAAATAAGAACATGGAGTTCTCTCATTTTCTCAAATAATGCCCTCTCTTGCATTTGGTGAGGGTTGCCGACCCTCGCAAAGGCCTAGCGGCCCTCACCAAGCGCCTTGGTCCTTGCCTCTAGCAAGCGACCTTGTTGGCCTTTGTCGCCGCCCCATCGCTAGTGGGGCGGCGACCACAAGCAGAAGGTGCATTTTTCCCTTTTCTTTTTCAAGTTTTATCACTTTTAATTTTAATCTAATTTTAATTTATATGTAACTTGTGTTTTAACAAAGAAATATCCTTGATTGGCTAGAATATATTGTCGACCAGCCAACTGACAAGGTTATGCCCTTATTTAAAATGGTCATAATCACTTTAGGTTTTTCTTTGAAACTGATATAGTCATTTCAGGCCTTTCTTTGAGATAATGTTTACTTTGGGGTTTTATTTGAAAAAAATTAGAGCACTTCGGTTCTTATTTAAAATTTCCCTAAAGATAATGACTTGAGACTTGCTCATGTAGGACTTCCAATTATAAAGAGTCTTTTTTTTTAAGTGTGAGTATTACTTGAAACATAAACCTTTTATGCATTTATCAAGGTTGCTATAAATCATTGATAAGTTTGTCAATTTTAAAATATATTAAGAGGTTTTCTTAGCATAGATAAAACCCGTTGTTAGCAGATTCAAACAATTGACTAATAACATGTATTAATAGGATTTTTTTCAACAAAGAAGTTAAAACGGTATAATGGATGGATAATGGTCATTATGCGGGCTTGAGACCATTTAGGATTGATTTGGCCGTCATGATTGAGCTCAACTACAGAGCTCGCAAGGTTTGTTGCGAAGGCTCGCAATCTGGCATGACCCTCATGAGCTCATGAGACCTTGGTGAACGCTAGCTACGAGCTCACAGGTCGTGCTTGCATGGCCGTGCCGCAGCAAGACTTGAGCAAGCGTGCCAAGGTAGAGAAGGGGCGAGGCTAAGGGAGAAGGTGAGAGGGTCGTTGTTGGGTGATGGCTCCTCACCGTTGGGGTGGTCGGCTCAATACATGCCGTCGTCGAATTTAGACGAGGGTAGCAATTTTTTTTTTTTAATTATAACTTTTTTTATTTTGGAGAAATGCAAAATGTAAGATTTTGAAGTGTGCAAATGATATACTGTCACGAAATTCAAGATGCTTTTGCAGTTCTCCCTAGTTCTCCCTACTTCTTAATAGAATTATATCTCATAATAGGAAATTAAGAAAATAATATTGTCATGGGGAGCAGAATTTGAAGATGCTACTTCCCCAAAATAGGAAATTCCTGACATTTTTAAATCAAGAAACCAAAATCTAATTGAAATTAAGAAAATTATCCGAATCAAAAAGGATTAATGCCACAAAAACTACAAATTAAGTACACCAGCGGTTAGAATGAGAACGGTTCTTGGGTAGAATCCAGAATCAGAGAACTGGACTGATAGGAACCGATCTGGCTCGAGATTCCAAGGGGTAATGGCTTGTCTCCCGGTTCTATTTTTCTAAAGAGCCGCCGGTTCTCGGGAACCGGAACCGAGCACGGGGAACCGGGAAACCCCCCCCAAAAAAAAAACACATTGAGGCTTGGCAGACGTATGTCCTTGGAGAGTTCTCCTTCTCCTGCTTTCCTCTCCGAAATCGCCAGCCGCACGACCGGACCGTTCCTCTCCGGCAAAGCTCTCTCCTTTTCTAGTTTTCACCTTGACCTTTTTCTCGTTCCAGAGCCTCCAACTTCTGCCAGTGCCTTGTTACTCCCTTTTGACTCACGGGTCGCGGCTTGGTCATCGTCTGTAAATCAGGTAACGTCTGATTCTTTGCTGCTATGCGTTGGTTTGATTTTAGTTGGAACCGAAGTTCAACCTTCTGTGTTCAACCGTGTGTCGGGCTTGAATGAAGTGGGTCATTTGATTTCGAATCATTGGCATTTGAGTCAGTCCACGGGTCTAGAATTGAAGTGAGTAGAATCTACTCCTCAAATCGTCGGCCATAATCTGTTTGATAAAATGCCCCCGAAGGCATGATTGAGAAATGATACATGATATTATCATATCTGAAAACTTGTTAACATATTTTCTCAATTGATTGCCAAACTACGCATACTGTTAAGAAAAGTTAGAGACAGCGCATATGCACACAGAGGAAGAGTCCTCTGCCAAAGGCCCAAGTTTGGGCATTTTGTAATTTTAGGGTGATGAGGTGCTTTTTTTGTCCCCTTTTCTGATCTGATATGAGTATTAAAGATCTTCTGTATACTGACCTGTTGGTGAGGCTGAATGACACCGAATTTGTTTGTTTGATCTATGTACTTTACAAGTTTAATCATGCGAGATTCCTCTTAATAGTTAACCATCATTACATAAGACTTGGGGTAAACATGAACTGGGTAATGCATATTTGATGCTCTGTTTCAAGATAATAACAGCAGGAGAGCAAGCTCTAGAATTTCAATCTTGTTTTTATTTCTATGCTTCCTAGAATTTGTGTTGCATGGAGGTAATGTTGTCGAGTTGTAATAATCCAGCAAAGAACTCCTTGCATGGGAAATAATCTGCTTTAATTGCTTATTTTAGTGTGATAGTAGGTGACTGTGTCGTTGTAATTTTATATCTGGGAATTGTTGGAAGGTGCTGATCTTTACCTGTTTTGATTTGGCTTTTGTGATCGTAATGTGTGTTTCTATTGTGCTTGGGCTAGTGGTGGATGTTTTGCTTCAAATTTTAATTGCTAGACATATAAATTCTAAGCTGAGGGTACTTGGTAACTATTGCACCCGTTGTTCCAGAATTTGGGTACTTGTAAGCTGAATTCAACTAGAAGCTGGTGACCTTTGTGAGAAGCTGCTGATCTTGATCTGACATGATTTGGACAATATAACATGGTTATTTCTGGTGAAAAAGTTGAATAAGGTGCAGATTACATTTCATCTTCTATGGATTGTTACTTTTGACAAATGAGAAGCTGCATTCATCTTTGTTTTGCTTAACTAAAAAAGAAACCAAAGAAAAACCGAACCTGTTGCACCCTAGAGCCAACCCTGGAACTTGTAACTAGGTAGGTTTCAAGTTTTGAGTTTTGAGCTCTAATGGATAGGTTTTAGGTTCCAAAAAATAAGGAATTTGTACTAATGAGTAGATTTCAAGTTTCAGGTAGAACCTATAAGTAACTTGGAAATACTCACCCCTACTTGTGATAAATTTACCTTAAATTAAAATTTTGATCATAAAAAATCTCAAACTAGTACATATGACAAATTTTTTCTAGATAATTGTTTTTTAGTAATCAAAAACCCAAAACTGATATATTTTTGACAAATTTATTCTATGTCAATTTTCATTAGATTAGATTAATATCATGAAAAGCCATAATCTGAACAGAGGGTAAGACCTAAAAGTGGTTGTCATCTAATTCAGCGATTTGACGATAAAATTTAATGGAAACTAATGAATTATAAATTTGTCACAAATGTACTAATATGAGATTTTGATAGTCAAAAAATTAATTTGAAATAAATTTATTTTGGAATTTTTTGTGATAATCCATTACAAAACTATTTAAATTGGATTTCCTACTCATATCACCACATATATTTAAGGGAAATTTTCAAATAAAGGCTCGAAATGCCAACTTCTCAAATAAGGACATGAAGTGAATTTGTGTTAAATAAGGGTCTACAATGGCTATGGTTGTTTCAAATAGAAGCCTAGAGTGGCCATGATTATTTCAAATGAGGGTCTGACCTTGTTGGTTGCTAATCGGCTGACTGTTAAAGGGCGTTTTCGTCCAAATATGATTTTTATTTGACATTATTTTTTAAATTTTCTCTTCTTCCTCCCACCGCCCCCACCTCTTTTTCGGCGAGGGCTGGCCCGCTGGCGAGGGCCAACAACCCTCACCGGCCGCTGGTAAGGGCCGATAGAGCCTACAAGACCTCGCCAATTGGTGGTGAGGCCATCCTTGCTAGGGGTGGCCTTGCTTGGGGCTGACAAGGGCAGCCTCACCTAGGGTGAAGATTGCCTCGCCTAGGCAAGATCGTCGCTTGCTTGTGGCCAATCAGCCACTGGCGAAGAAAAACCAGAAAGAGGAAAAAAAAGAAAATTTCTTTCGAAAGGCAAATGATGAAAATGTCTTTAAATAGCCGGAAAGTTAGGCCCTTAATTGAAACAAATATAGTCACTTCAGGCCCTTATTTAATAAAATGATGGCACCTTATGTCTTTATTTGAAACAAGATTTAATTCAAATCTTTATTTGAGAAAATGTAAACTGACACTTATCAAGAGGCTCTTGATCCACTTTTCAGTGGAAATTTTAGCACACCTTTGATTGACGCGAAGACATTTTGAATCGATTTTCTATTTCTACCTTTTGTGCTTTAACTTGTCTACTCAATAAGGAATGGGAGTAGGAAATAAGTGAAAGAATATCTTACTTCAAATGAAAGCCTCCAGTTGGGGATTGAGCATTTTCTTATTATTCTGAAAATATGAATAAAAGCTGTTGTAAAACACATGTGAAAATTGAGTTAGGAAATTCTGGGATCATCTCGTTGAGTTCATAGGAGGATAT
This sequence comes from Eucalyptus grandis, assembly GCF_016545825.1. Classification (NCBI taxonomy): domain Eukaryota; kingdom Viridiplantae; phylum Streptophyta; class Magnoliopsida; order Myrtales; family Myrtaceae; genus Eucalyptus; species Eucalyptus grandis. Next base: position 30,454,265 of record NC_052619.1, read on the forward strand.
GCATTGTACATTTTCAAATGCAAATTTCTGTGAAGGTGACACTATGTTTTTTTTTTTTTTTTTTTTTGGGGGAGGGGGGTGGAACTTTGACATAATAATGTTGAAATCAATCTGAAAGCTCCACCTAATAGGAGATCATGAATTTTTGGAAGCCAGTCCAACCTTAGAGATTTGAGGGGTAATAATTACTTTTAGTTTGAATTGTCAACTTCTAGAGTTGGAGAGCTTTGAATTCTGAGGAGCTGCTAACTGCAAAGGCGGTGATTCCCAAGGTGCCCGGCACCTGAGATAGTTGCTTCTCAAATCAAAGCAAAGTGCGGATTTGGTCGATGGTAAAGGGTAATTTAGCATGGTCATCCTTTTGCAAATCAATTTAATTGTTGTGTTCAATGTCTTGTTTTAAAGATAAAATTCTTCTTTTCATATAGAATTGCTTGGACAACTCGAATTTTTGCAAATTTTCGAGCAGAGAGTACTAGAAATTGGTGTGGGATTCAAATCAATTGAAGCTGAAGCTTGTGGCTTGAAGCTGTAATTATTTATTACAAAAAGGTATGACATGACATTGCTTGCCATCTTCTGTAACATTATGAGCATTGAGTTTCTTTAAGTTTTTGATGTGCGGCTGAGATGATGGTGATGGTGACAATGACTGCCATTCTGCCTACTTGATTAACCGCAAATGGTCAATCTAATCATTTTTTACTGGTGTGCTGCTCTTATAGCAATGCTAACCACATAAGACAATGGTTCTCTTTGCCATCAACTCCTATTATTTTGATGTAGGGTTTTGTTTGTTTTCCTGCCATGCTTCAGGTTTATTTTACCCAACTTATGGATGGCCATAAACAAACCTTTTTAGTTGAACTTCTCAACACACTGTAGTTAGCATTGATGAAAAGTTAGATCTGACGATCAATTCACCAAACACCATGCTGTATTGGAATCTTTAATTTAGTTTATCTTCTGACTTGAAAGAAGTGCTGGGCAATACACTATCACAATCTTGAGTAGACACACTTGTGTTTCAGGATATATAATGTCCCCTTTGAGAGTGATTATTTGCTCAGTTGAATATGCAAATTCATCTCACTCAATTTTCTATTGGGACAGACTTGATTGTCACTGACTTTTCGGTGTTGTATTTTTAATGGATCCCAGCATGAGAATTTTTTTTCATCTCTGTGGACCTATATGGGGACATGTTAGAAACAAAGAGCATTTTATGGTGTTGTGACTTGTGAGTTTTCATGGTTCTGTGCTCTGTAGGGAGCATACTTGTGACTCTATTATATGCTTGAGAAACTGATATTTTAATTGTGATGTGGCGATTAATGATAACTTATGTTTTGTACATGATTTATAAGTGAATTAACTTCATAAAATGTAAATAAATTCTGTAAAATATTATTAAATGCTAAAATATTTCAATTTAAAACATGCCTGTAAATGTATAAGGTGGAATAACAAAAACTGCAAAAGGATAGGTTATATCTTAAAGATTGTTCGTAAATGCTGTAGCTTTATTGACTTTTACTTCTGAAAGTTGGGCTGTACCTCATACTTGTCAACTGGGAAAGCTTGATCTTGATTCGTGTTATGCAATGGATGAATCAGTGTTTTCCACAGCTTGTGGCCAGCTTTGAGCATGTTTGTGCAACTGGGCTTGATCTTGGGGGAGAAGGCTTAGAGTCTAAGTTCTCAAAGAACTTCTAAAATCATTAGAAAGACGTCATCTTTTCTGTCATTAGGATTGAAAGGTGGACAGTGGGATCAGATTCATAGGGTTGTGATGCCAATCTCATGCTACCCATCAGATTAACATTGAAAATTGACCCCTTTCAGCCACATTAAACATACAGCTGTGCTATTTGCCCATATTCGGATCTCGATCCAGACAGTCTTCTAAAAAGTTTGCTGGAGTTGGTGTGCCTTTGTGAAAGCAGAAGCAGTTGCTGCAAAGTATTTTAATTGCTCTCTTACTTGGATTGTCACTTCCTCAGGATACGTTGTTGGCAATACATGACATGACGTCGGTATTTTTAAATTTCTTGATGCCTAAAAAATCACCTGTGGAGAGAGCCCAGCAAACTTTAAAGTTATGTGAACCAAAGCTCACAACTTGCTGTAGAAAAATTTCCCGAGGGCAGCCTTTATTTACAGGGTAAAAGTTCCCTTTTCTGGACCATGGACCTAAATTGTCTGAATATGCTGGAAGAATTTAATGACTTAGCTTTACTTACCAACTTTTTACTGGCCCAATAAAAAACTGCCAGGCACAGATTTGGGTAGGCAAAATAATCTCTCTCTCTAAGAGAGATGTGTTTTTATAGACATGCAGGTGCATAAACATGTGCATATATCTGCTTGTGCTTGTGCGTGGTCTAGATGGTAATTAAATTTCTTTTGTGTACATGGTTGGCCAGAAATATGTATGCTATATAGTCAGTTTTAGGCCTTCAATATGTTTTGCAGTAACAATAGTTTTTTGTTTGGCATAGCAGGGCTACTATGGCTGGAGTTTTAGAGAAATTCTTACTGGCATCAATGTTTATGTGGTTGATTCCCATTGCAGTTTTATATGGTTTCAACCATAATCTATTTCCAGGTAAGTATATCTTTTTGCAACATGGTCTGCAGTAAGCTGATTGATAGAACTATCATAGAGAAAAGCCCCCCAGTTTATATCATTGATTACTTTATGCGCATCTCTTGCAAGGTCAATAATTTAGAAGGAATTGGCTGTAAGTTTTGTGATCAATGTAGAGTCTAACCTCCATTTGTGATATCTGTGTTGGTCTTGCATTCGGTTTCTGTTTGCCTTGATAATGGTTGTAGTGGGTTTGTATAGCTAGACTCGTGTATGCCTTGATGAGTTTCAGATTGTGGCAAGTAGGTGTTCTTGCATCCTTTTGAAATGGACCCTCATAGGTTCCCATACATTCTTCGGGCCTTGCAAATTTATTTCTCAGCCTTCAGTCTGGGGATACCTTTTGTAGTTTTTTTTTTTTTTTTTTTTTTTTTTTGGTGGGGGGTGGTGTTGGTGAATTGGTTCTGCTAATCTCAGACCAAGACTTGAGTGATTCCAGGCATATTCTTTTGTTGTAGTTTCGCAGTCATTTCCTTTAATTGTTGGAGCAGACAGACAATATTAGATTTGCAGTTTTTACTTGTTATCATCATTGTCTTTCTTGTAAATCATTTATTATAAGGCTGTGAAAATGATTTTCCACCAAAATCTTCTGATTGGCATGAGAAGGAAAGATAAAAGCAAATAAGCTATTCCTTGTTTTAATTGTGCTAGTATGCCTGACTATTGTCTCATGCATGTGCTTACCTTTAGAAATAGAATACCTCAAAGAAGAATTCCCTAATGCCTCTTATAGTAGAACATATGCTTTCTTTTAGTTGTCTAACTTCAATATTAACTACTTACTCCAAATATGGTTATGTGGGTAGTAATGTAGTGTGCCAAATTCTTTGAGCTTGTGACTTTGACTTTGTAGTTGAAGTTTAGGATGATTTCTCAAATTGTGCGATCGAAGAGGGAATATTCTTCTGATACTACTAAACTTTCATCCTGGTCTTGTAATGTCATGGTGTGGACATGGGAAGATGAAGTAAAGCATATCAATTGGCCACTTATTTCCTTTTCTCCATAAAACTGCCAATACATAGTGTCAAATCAGCTGAACATGAACAAGTTTGCAGCATTATAACTGTGAAGGATATTTTAGAAATATCAACTCATTGTTGGGTTAAGGTGATTTCTATCAGACATAGCTTGTATGTTTTTTTGTTGAATTGTAATCAGATGTCCTTGTTTTAGTCTAGAGGTTGACTATCAGGTGCTAGTGTCAGAAAATGAACTGGCCCCAATTGCTTAGCATGTATCCTCTCTAGTCAAGCTTGTGACTTCCACCATGATTGTTATGTTATTCTGTGATTTAAATTAAAGCTAGGTTTTGTCCTTGCAAACTTGTCTCTGGAATTTTGAGGATCAATTTAGCATTTTCTGTGATTCTAATTTCTTTAGAGGCTAGGTTAAGAATTTTTTAGTCCTGGTAAGGAAGAAATTTCAGTTACATTTGATATCTGAAGGATGCAATCAAATTGGTCATAGATGGGTAAAGATGTTATATACATCTTTCTTTGGTTTTTTTCCCCTTATTCCTCATATGAAGAAACGTGGTTTGGGTGAACAATTACGTTTACACCTCAGCCAACAACAAAATTTGTCTTCATGGGGAAATTTACTGTATGTCATGGTTGTGCTCAAACCTGGTCACTTCCAGATGCAACCTTTGGGAAAGTTCTTCTGCAATTTTTGCTCTTGCTCTTCTGATCATGCTAATTTTTTGGGACTTGATGCTTGGGTCCATCATGAGCGCACATTTCCTATTAAATGTTTCTTGTTCTTGCATTGCACATGTTGCTTGTTTAATCAAACTCACTGCAGGCCAAATAGAAAGTTTGTGTTTTCGGTTGTCAACATTTCCTTTCCCTTTTCTGGAGCAGGTTCAAGCGATTTATCTCCTCATTCTCTGACACTGTGGAGTGGATTACTTGCTGTTATATCAGTCAATGTTGTGATTGGGTTCTATATATACTTGGCAATGAAGGAGCCCTCAGATAAGCATGAACCAGATCCTGCATTTCTTGCGCAGGCAAGAGCTAGCATCCAAAAGCCTATAGAATCGACTGAAGGTCCCTCTCAACCACGTGAAAAGGACGAGTAGAATCATCATCCTAAAAGCTCATACTTCGCTACCTGCCATTGAGATCTCTCCTGGTTAGCACGATAAACTCATACCTCAATGGAGGCCAAGAATGAAGTTCTTCTAGAATACTGATGGTCTAGCAGATACCCTTCCGAATGGTTTTTGGTTTTGTCCTTGTGAGAAATCTGCTTTTTTGAACAATCAATCATGTTTAATAGTGTAGAACTATTTAAATATGTCACTCCTTTTTTTTTTGTGTGTCTAAACCACTTTATCTTGTAACCTATGCTCGTGAGAATCGGCTTGATAATGTTGGGTCGGCATAGCTCCCAGGTTGGACCAGCCAGTTGCAACCGCGTACCTAGTAGTAAAAGGATTGGTGGTTTTCCACGAGACGAACTGCAGAAAAGCCCCTACCAAATTGTGTAGACAATATCTTGCGCGAAGAGATATCTGAGCTACTAATATTCTAATGAAGTTATGGCGACGAGCTTGCTCAACTTTTGACATTATAACAACGGTGATGGATTAGTTATCACCTAGTAGTAACATTCGATAATGGGCAATAACTGTCAAAGAAAGTCGTTAGCACTGGTTGTCCGGTCTTCGCTCTTTCACCAATGAAAGAAAAGACATCCATCATTTTGAAATGCTCATGAGAGAGAGAGCCTTGTTATCCATTTCACTCTTTTAGCAGCACAATAGATGGATAAACAAAACGACACAAAAATATTAGATTAGAAAAGTTTTGAGCTTAATCATTGATGCGACTGAGGGTGGATACCTGCATCATGTTCGAAAATTTATGATAACTGTCTCAAAAGAGAGCGGTATATTTTCCACTTCAAATATTTGACAAAAAAAGAAAAAAATTGTAAGCTCCTCAAATTTTTGTCTAACATAAAAAGATATGTATCTATCATGCTTAAATATAAATTTTCTTACACAATTCTTATTCTTTTTTTATCCGTGATATGTGAATAGACACGTGACTAAAAAATTCAAAGTCAAGCCCATGCATCTAGCTAAAAAAATCCTTGGGGTTATTCTATTTAGATGATTCTCTGGCTATTTCTCTGTACCTACCAACTAGATGTAGCGGTTCTTCATCATAAAAACGAGCATAAATGTTGTGGCTGATTGGTGATTGAATATAATTAAGTACTTGCCAAATATGGAATTGCGGTCCTTGTTGATATGCGTGAACCAGATCCCGCATCTCTTGCGTAGGCGAGAGCTAGCATCCAAAAGTCGATAAGAGTCAACTCAAGGTCTCTCTCAACCACGTGAGAGAGACGAATAGACTCATTCTAAAGCTCATAGTTCTCTGACTGCTATTGAGGTATCTCCTGGTTAGCACGATAAATTCATAGCTAAATGAAGGCCAAGGATGAAGTTCTCTAGCGTGACAAAGGTCCAGGAAATACCCTACGGAATGGTTGTTACTTTGTTTTCGTAAGGAATCTGCCTTTCTGAACAATCGATCTCATGTTCGACCAAAAAAAGTTCCAAAAAAAAAAAAAAAAAAAACAACAATCGATTTCATGTTTAATTGTGAGCGCTAGGTGTTCCTAGTGTCCATGTCAGGGATCATATTCTCTTAACAACATTTTTGTACTTGCTTGTACCTAGTTGAAACACGGCAGATTAGATCTAAATCCTTACAGTAGATATGTATCCACCTTCGGTTTTCGGTACTAGTGGAATTATTTGCATTTTCAAAGAATAGTATTATCATCGCTATATAATATTGATGCCAAGTAGAGGTCCTAGACGTGATTAATCTGCTGTAAATTGTGAAGAAGTGGCTTCTTTCAGTTTGTTTTTGACTTCACTTAAACGTCTGAGCGCCTCGACGTAACCTCTTCAAATGTATTGCCCCACCTAAACTAACCCATATCTGGCCAGAAACACGTTGGTTTAGTTTGGAATTAGATCCTATTCAATTCTTCAATGTCCGATGTATCACTGCTGAAACTCCATGAGCGATTCACTGTTTCCAGCTTAATCATGGATGCGACTCAAGGCGTACAAGTCTTCAGATATTCCTGATAAAAATCTTAGAGGAGAGTGGAAAATTTCCTACATAAAAATGTTTCACATAAAAAAATTGTAGGCTTGGTTCAAACTTTTTGCTGAACATTAGAGATGAAAGATTCGGATCTATTTAAGTGGGGGTCCCAGCGGTGGGTTACTGGGCCAGTCTCCCCCAACGTATAGTTAGTGTTGTACTCCCGGTGCTATGCTCCCGAAAGTGAGCTAGGCCAGTGAGCTAGGCCAGATTCTCGGCATAAAAAAAAAAAGATTCGAATCTATTTCATACTTAAAGATAAATAATCTTGCACATGCTTATACTTTTTCTCTATTCGTCTTTTGCATGATGAGATGGATATACACGTGACCACATAACAGGAATGGACTATTATGCATCAAAGTCGAAGCCATGCACTTTTCTAGAACAACCCTTTCGGATTACCCTATTTAGTTGATTCTATCACTATATATCTGTACGTACCAACTAGATGTTGCTGTTCTTCATAATAAAAATGAGCATAAGGATTTGAGTTAATGATAACTCCGCAACCATTATGGATTGATGACCGGACATAATTAAGTTCTTGTCATATGTGGAATCGTGGTCGTTATTGATATGTTTTAATAATATAATTGGTAAGATTTTGATAGTCGTTAATTACTTTTCTACTTTGCGAATTAAATAACCATTGCTTATATATCCTATTAAGTGGTTGTTTGAAAGTTATTGTTAGTGATGGTCATCAAACAAACTAAATATCATCAAGCGTTGAGATTTTGCTTATTAGAATTCAATGGATTAATCTCACGTATAGTTTCAATATGGGATTATGAAATCACTCCATGTTGAGTAAGTTCAAGACTTGGAATATGGAACTTATCCTGTCGAGACCAGTTCCCAAATTTTGGAACTTGTAATCACCGTGCAAACCCAAGGATTGACCTTGAAATCAACCCTATTGGTCTAGTTTTGTTCTTCAATTTGATCAGGTTTCTCACCAAGAATTGGGAACCGGATTAGAATTGGCTGGGTAGGGTCGGTTCAGTTTGGTTCTAGGGTCTACTCTAGATTGATGCTCACTAGATTCTATGATTTTCTCCGCTTGTTTGGAGAGATGATTATAAATAATTAAATTGTGTCATTCACAAAACATAAAATATTTTGTGAGAGCTACTCTTCTATAAAGAGCGAGGTATTGTAATATATTTGGGGAATCCAATGTTTCGGCTAACATGATAGCATATTCCATAACTCTCCTTTTTTGGAGAGTATTCACTACCTAAGTCATTGAAGATGTTTTTTTGACCAAAAGCTACATAAACACATATTACATTTTGACTTTGTTGAGTATATGGCCTTTTTCTTTTCTTATTGGATTTGAAGTCTCCCCAAGCTGATTAGGAGCGTTTGATCCGGAGTCACCAAAGTCCCCCAATACATGAAAGCAAGAGAAGGAAAGAAAAAAATCTAGCATAAGAGACTGAGGGGGAGACACAGAGGAGGGGCAGTTCCGAAATAACACGCCAACTCGGAGGGTAATCGAGAGAAAGGGAAACTTGTGGCGGGAGATCTGCATTCATTTCATTTCCATAACTAGAGAGGTGAAGAGGATTGTGCTTTGGACATTCTCCGTCATTTCATGAGTGCAGTACATCGGAGTTGCAGAGGCCCTTCCATTCTCTCCCCCTCCCTCCCTCCCTCCCTCCGTAGTTCTTCTTCTCCTTCTCTCTTCTTCATCATCTTTGCTGCTTCCCTGATCGTTAGAAATCATCGTCAGTTTAATAATTGCACATCGTCTCCCATCAGAAGGTGTCGCCTTATGTCACGGCGACAACGACTATAACGGAGTAAAAAGGAAAACGCTGACTAGAGATGGAAAAACAAGGTCTAGGGTGTGGACTGGAGATGGCGGCGTTGGATGATATCATTAACAGGTTGTTGGATTTCAGGAGCAGAAGCGCGCAGGAGCAGTTCCTGCTCACCGAGGCTGAGATCAGCCAGCTCTGCCTTGCCTCTCGCGACGTCTTCCTTGAACAGTCCAATCTCCTTGAGCTCGAAGGCCACCTCAAGATCTTAGGTTATCAATTATGATCTTATCTTATCTAATCTCTTTCTTTCTGTGCATCTTTGAGACGCACCACTACGAAGCTCTTGATTTTGCATCTTGCGGTGTTTGGTTCCTGTGTTGTTGCTGTGGTTCTTTTGAGCAGTTTTGGTTAAGGTTTCGGTTTTGTTTTTGGAGCTGCTATATTTGGTGACCTAAACTATGAAAGGTTGAGCTGTTTGATTAGTTTGAGGGATAATTAGGCCTTGAGATCCAATCTAGGAACTCAGCGAGGGAAGTAAAATGGCATTTGATTTGGATTTTGATTAGTGGTCAGGTTTTTGAGTTCTCTCCTTGATGGTGGGTTAGAATGTGATGCGATGTTTGTTGAGACAGACTTTTTTGTCATCGAAGAAAAATGTCTAATCCTCCTATAACTTTAAGCAGATCGCATTTTCTAATGTATGAGGTCTATTAAGGTTGGGGCATATATAAGCTTCACCAAAAGCAACTACCCTTTTTACCTTTGCAGGGTTAGATCCATCTTCCTTATATCATTGTGCTCCATTTGGTATGAAATCATGGGGAAATATTCACAATTTTCAAGCCTTCTGTCACTGAGGTTAAGAATGACTGTTGGATGAAGTTTTCATGTTGTGCACTGTACATTCCTTTTCTGCACTATGAGACTATTTGTCAACCGTATTTCATGTGTTTTTGCTTGATCGAGCCATTTACTGCATACTCTCTTTTTCCAGGTGACATTCATGGGCAGTATTCTGATCTTCTGAGGTTTTTTGAACTTGGAGGTTTCCCTCCTCATGCCAATTATGTATTTCTTGGAAATTACGTGGATCATGGCAAGCAAAGTCTGGAGACAATCTGCCTTCTGCTGGCCTACAAAATTAAGTTCCCTGAGAATTTCTTCCTTTTACGTGGAAATCATGAGTGTGCATCCATGAATCGGATATATGGATTTTATGATGAATGTAAACGCCGCATGACAGTTACTGTTTGGAAGAAGTTCATTGATTGTTTCAACTGTCTTCCAGTGGCCGCTGTCATAGAGAGCAACATACTATGCATGCATGGTGGCCTTTCCCCCAAGTTAAAAAATTTGAATCAAATTAGAGGCTTGCAGCGCCCAAGTGAAGTTCCATATCGTGGTCTCCTCCACGATTTGCTTTGGTCAGATCCTGATAAGGATGTCAAAGGCTGGGGAATGAAAGATCAAGGCACTTCATATACCTTTGGCCCAGATAGATTGTCTAAATTCTTGAAAAAGCATGATCTGGACCTTCTTTGTCGTGGCCACCAGGTTAATGATATATTAATGCTTTCTTCTTTTGGTGCTTTTAGCCACAGAAAGAGCAGCATCATTAACAATGCTTGTCACAGGTTGTTGAAGATGGGTATGAATTCTTTGCCGATGGAGAACTGGTGACTATATTTTCTGCTCCTAATTTTTGCAGTGAACGTGACAACGTTGGTGCAATGATGAATGTAGATGAAAACTTAGTGTGCTCATTTCAAGTTCTTAAACCTGCTGATAGAGCAGCTAATTCATCGGACAATGATGGAACGATTGCTGTCACATCACCTCCAAAATTGCAATGTAAGTGATGTTCTTTGCTTAATCTCATTTATCAGGTATAACGGTTTGCAGTTTGCATCCACTCCCCTTGGTGCCCTGCAATGATTTTCTCTTAACTCATAAAAAGAAAGAAAAACCGTGTATAGTAGTCACCGATGAAAAAGACCTTATGATAGCATCACAAATTCTGTCTTTATTTTTCTAGGAGCGTCACTAGCAACCGTGTCAACCTGTTAAGGTTTTGTCTAGGCCAAAAAGGAGGTTGTATTCATTATGAAGACTGATTGCTTCTTCTAGTAGTAAGGGGTTAGAATGTGTCAAGTTTTGTGAGTTCCTTGTGCTGATAGTCCTGCAAAATCCAAACATTTAATATTTTCCTTGTCAGTTTCATGTTTCTATTGCATCCAATATTGCCACCCTTACCTAGGAGTCTCCTTAGTTCCATGAACTTACATGAATTTGTGTGACTGTGCGTGTGGATAAATGTCTTGGGGTTACTAAGCACAAACTTTACTTGCAGAGCTCGCATCATCTGGTGACTACCGGTTTTGAAACTTCCGTGGCGCATCTTTTATCCATTTTATCTTGAATACGATGTGGGAACTTTAGCTTATCAGCAGGAACATGAAAAAGATTGGAATTTCATTTTCGTGGTTATAAATTACTGATTGGTGCCTGATTTTTTAATGTGGATTTTAAATGACATTACAATTTGGATTGTGGATGCCTGTAGAAGACTTTTTCGTCTCACTTCTTTGATGTAAACCTTTGTTTTGCTCATAAAGGGGCCAGACACAAAATACATTCACTTCTCTTCTCTGCTTTTTTGATGTTGGGTTGAAGGGACGAGCTATCTCTATAAGTCATGTGCCCAAGGATTTTGAATTGGCAACTTGTGTTTGTTTCGCACATAATGATTTGTGTTTAGGGTGATTGATGTACGGTGAGAATGCAGTAATTTGTGATTATGGGTATAAGGATGTCATGGTCGAGCTTCTCTTGATGGTGTTAGCAGATTTGTGTTCCCAATCTCAGAAAAACCAGCAAGGAACATGGTTTTACATAATTTTGAGAATTTGCTCCTGATGCAGTCTAAAAAATGCACAATGTAGTTACATTTTCTATCATCCAAATCTGTCTTCTTCACTGTTGTGTAATTGGGCATATTTCTACCTCTCTCATGTGTGCCCGTAGAAGCAAACTAGAATGATTTTTGGTTACAAATCAATATGAATTTACGTTTGTATACGTGCATTTAAATAGATTCAGAGGTTAGGTCATTTTTGACAGCAACGAGACAAGCAAAGCCGCACTTTCACACCGCATTTCCGAACCGAAGTTGAATGAGAAAAAGCAAATTAGAGCAAATATTGAAGAATGTTCACTCTTTCATTTTTCTAAACCACTTTCTCTTGTAGCCTATCCTCGTGAGAACTGGCTTGGTAAGATCAGGTCAGTTCGGCTCCTGGGGTTGGACTGGCCGGTTGCACACCCGTACATAATAGTAAAGGGATCGGCTGTTTTTCACAAGACAAACTTCAGAAAAGCCCATGCTGAATTGTCAGGAGCATCATTTGTGCGAAGAGATTTCAAAGCTACTAGTATCCTGGTGAGGTTATAGCGACAAGCTTGCTCAACTTGGAGCTTTAGAATGAAGGTGATGTGGATTAATTATCACCAAGTTGGAATATTCGGTAATAGGTATGTGACCCTTTAGTAACTTTTAAAGAGAGCCTATAACATCTCATCTCCGCTCTTTCACCAATGAAAGAAAGACATTCATCATTTTGAAACGAGAGAGAGAGAGAGAGAGAGAGAGAGAGAGAGTTTTTTTTATTGATTCCCCTCTTTTAGCAGCAAAACAGATACTCAAAAGGATAAACAAATTGATAGAAAAAGATCAAATTAGAAACGTTTTCAGCTTAATCATGGATGTGACTTCGGGCGTATCTCATAAAAGAGGGGGAAATTCCCCAGATCAATTTTCTAACCGAAAAAAATTGTAAGCTTGCTCTTTCTTCTGAACATAGAATTGAAAGATATGTATCTATTTCATGATTAAAGATAAATAATCTTACACATTCTTATTGTTTTACTCCATCCATATTATGCGTGATGAGATGGATTTTGGATACACGTGACGACATGATGCTAAACCTAATCATAATAGGAATGGACCATGCATCAAAGCCAAACCCATACACTTGACTCAGGTGACCTGAGTAAAAAATTCTTGGGATTACTCTATTTAGATTCTACGGCTATATCTCTGTACATACCAACTAAAGGTAGATGTTCATCAAAAAAATGAGCATAAGCATTTGAGTAAATGATAAGTCCGCAAACGTTATGGATTGATGATCGAATAGAATTAAGTTCTTGTCATATATGGATTTACAGTTGTTGTTGATATGTTTTAATAACATAGTTGGTAAGATTTTGATCGTCGTTAATGACTTTTCTATTTCACGAATTAACTAACCATCATTTAATTATCCTATTTAAGGGTTGTTTCAAAATTAATTTTGGTGTTGTTTATGACAAACTTAATAACATTTTTTTATTGTGAGCATTTAATTGGATTAGTCCCAAGCATAGTAGTTTGAATATCGGGTTGTGGGGTCAAAGTGAGTGACTTCAAGGTAAGCAGGTTCGAGATTTGGAACTTAGGAACCTCTCATGTTGGGATCAATTCTTAGTTTTTTAATAATTTCTTGTCATATATGGATTTACGGTCGTTGTTGATATGTTTTAATAACATAGTTGGTAAGATTTTGATCGTCGTTAATGACTTTTCTATTTCACGAATTAGCTAACCATCACTTAATTATCCTATTTAAGGGTTGTTTCAAAATTAATTTTGGTGATGTTCGTGACAAACTTAATAACATCAAGTGCTAATTTTTTTTTTATTGTGAGCATTTAATTGGATTAGTCCCAAGCATAGTTTGAATATAGGGTTGTGGGGTTGAAGTGAGTGGCTTCAAGGTAGGCAGGTTTGAGATTTGGAACTTAGGAACCTCCCATGTTGGGATCAATTCTTAGTTATTTAAAACGTATAATCTACCATCTAGGTCCGGGGACCGATCTTAGAACTAATCATGTCGGTCCAGTTTGATTCTTCAATTTGGTCCAGTTCTGCACTCAGAACCAAAACCAAATTAGAATTAGTCTAGAAAGATCAGTCCAATCTAGTTCTACAATCTCCCTAAATTAGTGCTCACCGGAGTTGGTGATCTTTTGTAGTAGGTCTCGTTTCTATTCTTATGGGATTAGAAGTCTCCCTAGGCTGATTAGGAGTGTTTGATCCGAAGAGTCACCAAAGTCCCCCCAATACATGAAACCAACAGAAGCAAAGAAAATAATCAGATATAAGAGAGAGGGAGAGAGAGGAGGCAGCTCGGAAATAACTCGCCAACTCGGAGGGCAACCTCCAGAGAGAACGAAGTGAATCGACAGAGGAGAGTTGGGGCGGGACATCTCCATTCATTTCACTTCCTTGACTGGTGAGGTGAAAAGGCTCAGCTTCGGACATTCTCCATCGTTTCATCAAACAACTTTGGCGCAATGATGAATGTGGATGGAAACTTAGTGTGCTAATGCCAAATTCTTTAACCTGCTGATAAAAAACAACTAATTCATCTGAGAATGATGCGATGATTGCGACCGCAGCACCTCCAAAGTTGCAATGTAATTGATGTTCTTTGTTTTTCTCAATCATGGTGTACATGACTTTGCGGTTTGCCTCCATCCTTCCTTGGTTCTCTGTAATGATTTTTTTTTTTTTTTTTGGTAAATGTAAGAATATATTGAGGAAAAGCCAAATCTACAAGAAATCCAGTGCCAAAAACTCACTCATAAAGCAAACAGACAAAATGAGTGGAAGGGAGCCGAAGTAAAAGGAACAGAAAACTTTCACTCTATAAAGATTTTTTCTTTACCCATAACTGGAAAAAGAAAATGAAAAAAAAAAAGACCGTGCATAGTAGTCGCCGACGAAAAAGACGTTATACTATCATTAAATTCTCTGTCTTCAATTTTTTAGTAGTCATAGTGGCAATTACGTCAATCTGTTGAGGTTGTGTATATGCCTGAAAGGAGGTTGTATTCGTTATGATGACTATTTGCTTTTTTTTTTTTTTTTAGAAGTAAGGGTTGGAACGTGTCGTCTTTTGTGAGTTCTGGGTAGTTTTCGTCATGTGAAATCGAAATGTCTAAAATTTTCCTTGTTCGGGTTTCATGTATCTATTGCATCCAACGTTGCCAGCCCTACGCAGGAATCTCCTTGGTTCCATGGACTCACGTGAGTATGCGTGACGGGGCATGTGGATAAATATCTTGTGGTTAATAAGCACGAAAGTAACATCATTTGGTGACTTGGGCACGCAACCTGGAATTGAAAGACAGAAAAGACTGTTGGTATTGAAGCTTCCATGGCACATCTCTTATCTAATTTATCTTGATTAATATATGGGTCTTTAGAACGGTGTTCCAAAGGAGGAATGTGATGTGGGCGCTTTTTGCTCATAAGAGGGCCAGGCAATTGTAATTTTTTTCTTGTTTTAATGGTCTGGACACCAAATACTGCGATTTCTCATCAGCTTTTCGATGTTAGGCTAAGGGAAGAAGCTGTCGTGATAAGGCTGTATGCATGTGGATTTTCAAATGGCAATTTGTGCTTGTTGATGATTAGTTTACTGTGAGAATGCGGTAATCTATGTTCATGGGTTAGAAGGGTGTCAAGGTCAAGTTTGTCCTGATGGTGCTTTAGAATCGCCGTCAGAAGGATGTCAAGAAACGGGTTTCGGGTGGACAATTAATTCGTTTGAACTTCAGTCAACGACGAGATTCATCTTCATCGGGAAAATTTACCAGATGTATAGTTGTGCTCGAACCTGGTCACTTCCAGTTGCATCCTTCTGGAAAGGTTTTCCGCAATTTTCACTCTCGGTGTTTCTCTCTCGGTAACCTTTGCTACTTTCAGTAATGTTAATCTTTGGGACCGGACGGTTGCCATCCATCACGAGCACACATTTCCTATCTAATATGTCTTGCTCTTGGGTTACTCATAATTGACCTTTGATCAAATTTTTTCAGTTGTCAACATTTCCTTACCCTTTTCTGGAGCAGGCTGAAGCAATTTATCTCATTCTCTGACATTGTTGTGTGGATTCCTTGCTGTTATATCAGTCCATGCTGAGACTGGATCTATAGATATTCAGCAATGAAGGAGCCCTCAGATAAGTATGAACCGGATCCTGCATTTCTTGCGCAGACGAGCCTCTCAACCATGTGAGAAAGACGAGTAGAATCATTCTAAAGCTCACAACTCTCTCCACTTGCTATTGAGATTTCTTTAGGTTAGCATGATAAATTCACGCCTAAATGCAGGTGAAGAATGAAGTTCTCTAGCATACTGATGATCTAGCAAATACACTTTGGAATGGTTTTTGGTTTTGTACTTTTTTACACCTGGTTGAAATATGGTAGACTGGATCTAAATCCTTGCTCTAGATACATGTCAACCTTCGTGTTTCGGTACTATTAGGATCCTTCCGTTTGCAAAAAATAGTGCACTATTTGCACAATACCGATGCCAAGGAGATGTCCAAGAGGTGATTACTCTTTGCTGTATTCTCCTTTTGGTTTGTTCTTAACTTCACAGTTAAATGTCCGAGTGCTTGGATGTAAGCTGCTCAAATGAATTGGCCTTGCTTTAACCAACCAATGGTCTGGTTTAGTTTGAAATTTATGTCCTCTTAAATTTTTTGATGTCCAATGTATCACCGCTAAATCTCCATGAGCGATTTGCTGTCACATATTTCTCTCTGAGTTGCCCATTTTGCTTGATTTGAACTCGCCATTATTGGTAATTTCAGGTTCTCTCCTAATATGTTCCACATTTTGGCCGAGCTATGAGCATGGGCACGATCCTCTCAAGTCTCTACTATACAGGAAGCAATGTACCGTAGCATGACCTTATCAGTAAAAGGTATGGAGGCTTTGCAACCTTGAACTCAAATTCAGTTGTCTGGAGGCAAACTACAGCACAAGTAATTATCAGATGCGTGTGGCATATGCTCTCGCCTTCAGAACCGAGCAGACATTAAATATCGATTTCTCGGGTACTCTACACATAAATGTCGTCGAAACAGGTGGGATTTATCCATCAGACAGTCCTGAAGTGCCCGGTGCTCCAGATCAATTTAATCAAGTTTTTGGTATGCTAATAAAGTACCTAGTTCGAGGCTATCTAATCATCAGGATCCACACGCATGCTCGAAAGCATTCCCGTTTTCAATCATTCAAAAACAAGACAACTTAAAAACAAATTCGCCGCATTCCTTGACCTCAGCCTGAGTGCGAACATACACACAATTATGAAATGAAAACCAAACAAAAGGAATTATAATCATTAAGTAATCCCTGTGCTCGTGCTTTTGATCTTGATTATCCAACCCATCGCCGAAATGTTGGGCTAGATTCCAAGACCAGATAGCTAGCGAAGAAAGAGGAACTCCCAAGACACTTCGACATCATTTTTTTAACAGCAACGAGACAAGCAAGGCCCACCTTTTGCACAGCATTTCCTGACTGACGAGTTCGGCCTTATGTGCTTTCTGTTTCCACGATCCACTGCACTCGCATACTCTGCCTAATTAAATTAATTGCTCTCGCTTGTTTGTTTTTGAAGGCAAAGCAAAGAGGACACGCAATTATGGAAAGTAAAACCTTTCTTTGTATAGTACCCCAGAAGTTCCAATTTTAAGGTCTGACTCAGAGCTTTCATGTATGTCACTCGGCATAAATGAAAATTATTTCTTTCAATAAGGATAAGATAAGAGTTAGACCCATTCATTTGCGTCCCCATCTCGGAGAGATGTGAGATTAACGGCACTATTGATCAGGTCGAGGTTAGTACTGCGGAACCTCGTGTTCCCTAAAGCGGTAAGAAGAAAGAGTACGAAAGATGCTAGATGTTATGAGGAAGTAAGCAGGAAAGAAATAAGCTAACATACAGAGAATTTCTTTGTCATAGATCAAAAGATCAATTAATGAAAAGACAGAAGATTTGGACTCTTAAGCTATACATGCATTAGCCACTTGTGCTTCATTGAACTCTGGTGATCCGAATACTTATGTTGCATGAGAAAAGATTTGCAGCATATAAGCCAGAAGAAGATTCATTTTAATTGAATGAAAATGCTAACATGATAATGTGGGCAGGAGAACAAAAAAGAGAAGGCATGTCAAGTTTGCCAGGGAATTAAGGATCTAAAGACAACCCACAATTTCTGCTTCGTCCGGTTTAATCGGAAGCAACTTTTTCTGTCGATTGAAAACAGATAAAAATGCAATGAGTTCAACAGGCAACGTTTTTTCGGGACGTGACATTAGAAGAGTGAATCAGAAGAATGAAGGATAAACTGATCGGCTATCAACAATGAGAGAACAACTAACTAGCAGATGGACGAAGCTCGACGAATCCACTATCTTATGGATTAAGCAAAGCATCCATCCCCTGATCTCATCTAATAGGATTATCATTTACATCTTACCAGATGGAACATCATTATTTCCTTAAATTCTGCAGCATGCTCAATGAGCAATTTGCCAACGCTGTGATCTGCAACCGACACGCATGAAAGACCATGTATTGACTCTAACATGCTATCTTTGCATTGAAAACCTTCCAGATCGCAAAGAAGACTACATACATGAAGCCATGATCGAGTTCTCGACCAGGTAACTCTCTCCTTGGTTGTTAGAAACACAAGTATTGAGTGTACATAACAAATGAGAAATTCAACAAGTACATAACAAATGAGAAATTCAACAAGCGTGACAAAGACTGAAAATTTTTGCCTGGCTCCTGACTGTCTGCCTTTACTTTCACTATTCTATTTAGGAAACTGGTTCCCACTGGAAAACAGGGTTCGCATTGTGACTGTGCACCTCACCTGATGGTCGGACGACAACGGCCTTCCAGCTGCAATTGGACTCCGAATCAGAAGGCTTCACGTGGGAGGGCGTTTCGGTCATTCCGTCCTCCTCAGAGGAAAAACATGAGGAATTGCTTTTTCTCTGCCTTCATCCGTTTCTGATAATCTGGACGAAGGCCATTAGCCCACCAATATTTATACTAAGCACAGCACCTCTCTCTCTCTCTCTAACATGAAGATGAAGAGAGAGAGAGAGAGAGAAGAACAGAGAGATCATTGGGAGAGGGAGAGAAAGAGAGATGGGATTATAAAGAGGGGTCCCGGGGGGCAAAGGGGCATTTGTTTATTATATGGATTTCTCGTTTCACACGCTGTTTGTCCAGTGTTTAATGTCCAGGTTTCATCCCGAGATTACAACATGTACTACCTCGAGGCTCATTTTGAAAGTAAAATGGCGCTTTTCTTGAATCCAGGTACTCACATGACAAGCTTGCGGTTGGGCTTTACCTTCAAAAGGTCTCTAGAGTAATCACGCATTAGATTTTAATGTGACAGTTTTCGTGTTCAAATCACAGCATTTCTCACTCAAAAGGGATCTCGAGAGCCATGCCGACCTCATTGTGAGTGCTATCTCATCCGATGCACGTGGATAGGGCGATTTATGTAAGTTCACAAGGATCAATCGAACTGAAAGATTGGATCCTTGTCTTAATAGAATATATTATATATAAATTGTGTATAAAGTTTAAAAGAAAAGAGGGAAGGAGAATTGTCATCGTCTTTGGCAAGGCACTGTAAATTGGCACTGAGCGGCCGGTGAAGAGCCCCTTTCAACTTTCTCTTCGGTCCGTTTTTCTAGTACAAGACACAAACTCTCCCTTTCACCCTGGTCCCCCTCCAATTGGCTTCAAGCCATCAATCATCACGCTAATCTCACCCCAGACAACACGTCGTTTCCGTGCAACTTCCCCCAATCAGTTTCTTCTGTACCCACCATCACCGCAACTTTGCACTCCGCCGGTTTTCTTGCTCCTCCTGCAACTTTGTTCCTTCCCCTGGATTGACCGCTCACCCAACCCAGCAAAACCCCAAATCTTGATTTACTTAAATCGGTCTTTTGTCTGATTAGATTAATGACCGCAAAGTTGTAAGTTTCCCCTGTCTTTTAGTTTATTTGATCTTCGTACGTTCGTGCCTCGAGCTCAGCATGAAGTGACAAGAACATGCAAAGATCCAAGCAGTGTTTGAATCTGCAAAAAAAAGACACGAAGACGCCCTGCAGCTGCACGACTTTAGAACACGCAAGTTGGTACAGCATTGGAATGTCCCCTGCTTTTAGGACCTATACTGCTGGAGTAGTGACAAGACAAAATTCCTGAGAAGAGTGTGTCATGTTCGTTGACTAATTCATGGTTCTATCTTTGGTTGGTAAATTATTTGGCAATCAATGGAATTTATTCGATTAATTCCGGGTTTATTTCTTGATTTGATGCACTGATTACAATTAGACAGGATAGTAGCAAGTGTTTTGAGGTTTTCGTACTCTGTTATACCTTTGAGAAACACCCTCTATGATCATCCATTTTCGAGTGAAATTGTTATCAGGCTCAAATGAATAGAGTTTTGATTCAATTCTCTCGTAATTCCTGGTGATGATATTGAAACACTCGTCGTCCTCTCTTGAATATAGGCAAAATTGCCAAAAAGGTAAATATTTGGGTAGCTATCCTTCGCTTCAATGTTCATTTAATTTCTCTATTATATCCAATTTGTTTGTGATCGTGCACACTGCTACACGTTTATCTCAACAAATCCTCTAGACATATCATCGGCAATCAACAAAAGACATCGAACATCTTTCTAATTGGAAAACTAAACTTTTCGTCTCTAGACTTATGGACTTTCCTAATCAAGCTCTTGAACTTTTAATTCCTTAAACCAAGTCTTTGAACTCGCATACATTGAGGAGCGAGTTGAAATCTTAACGTGTATAGTTTAGTAAATAACATCCGACCATCCAATGGGCTGTACTGAATTTAATTACCGAACTTAGAAAATGGATCTAGTATCTGTACATGGAGTAACAGCTTCGATCATCACATCATTATCATCTCCAAGATTATTTGTATCGAAACCCAGCATATCACTATCCAAATCTTTTTCAAGTGGATTAACATAATCAAGAAGCCTGTCAACTTCACCAAGATTGATCGATGCTTTGCCTTGAGCCAAGCTTGTTCATTATCATCGTATTTGTTTTAGAATATACGAGATTATCCAGTATCTCAGATGCAACCTTATTTCTTCTTCTTCTTTTTTTCCTATGCACAACTTCAAATGTACTCTAATTTCACTCGCATGAAGAACTGTAAGGTTCTGTAGATTTTCTAATGGCACAATCCCACTTAATACCTGCAAAAGATCTAGTTCATATAAGTCCATAGAAATTGATAACATGAGCAAATTTGATAATTTACGTGGACGACATGTTTTATCATTGTCATTGGTTTCTCTAAAAATAACTTTTGTAGCTTCATCCAATGGAGCTGCACTGCATTTTATTTATGAGAAAATGACACAAATAGTTTATAAATTTTGGCTCAATGTGCAATTTAGTCTTTGAATTTTTAATTTGTTCAATATAGTGCCTGAACTTTAATCTAATGTATAATGTGATCCCTAAAGTTTTATTTATGTAGTCCCTAAAAATTTAGTACATTTTTAATACAATTCCTGAAATTGTATAAAAATGTTCAATGTAGTCCCTGGTCTTGAATTAATGGAAGGACTTTCATATAATTCAGGACTATATTGAACATATACCAAAAGTTTAGGAATTACATTGAACATATTAAAAATTCAAAGACTATATTGTATATTGAGTTAAAGTTCAGGGACCACATTGAATACATTAAGTCAGAATCTAAGGACTGCTTATGTCATTATCCCTTTTATTTATTGAGGTAAAAAATTGAATCGTCGCTCAACTTTTCTTCAATATGAACTTTTTTCTTTATTCAACCTTATCCCGAACTTTTAAAAGTATGTTCAATGCAATTCTTCCATTAAACATATGCCATGCCACATGCATTTATTTTATGAGAATTGCCACGTTAGCATTAATTGAGCCAAAATAATGATTTGAATTCACACATCGTTTTCTCAAGTTAGCAACTTTTTTAAAATTACGCTTTGCTAAAAGGAAACAAGGCTTGAAATTCTTAGAGAATGCTTCGAATGACTTGGTTTCATGTATCGGAGGTGTTACCAACTTACCATGTGTGCTTTGATAACTATTTTTGTTAACAGGATCAAGCATATCATTCAACCAAAACAAATATAGCAAGATGTCGAGGATCGGGTAAGTACTCAGCCAAAATTATGTTTCTTTTTGCTAAATTTAGATGGGGGAGATGGGTTAATAAGTGCAAGGAGTATTTCTCTCATATTTTTGTTTTCTTCCTGTACGTCGTTCATTGATAAATCTCATTTCATGTATCTTTGTGTTTGTAAATTGTGAATTACCTTCTCATATGTTACCTTCTCTCTCCTTTTCGAGAGATTTTTACATACTATGGAGCAATTTTCTTGTCCATCCATGTCAATCACCTCAGAAGTATTACCATTTCGGAAGAAAAGCTCATAGTATTTGGTACTTGATTATCAATTTAAATCATAGTGACGTCAAATTCAAAAAGAGCCTTAAAGGTCTCTTCCTTTTGGTGCACTAGTCGATTAAGTGAGATGTATTAGCCATGTTGATTGCAATTAATTGTTGAGTGTCTCGAGGTTATTTTTGCATTATTTTTTTGCAATTTCAAGTGAGATGATTCGCTAATGTGGTAGGCACCGGAAATTCATTAAATCAATGATACGAGAGATTTTGATGAATCTGAAGATAAAAGGCAAATATGCCGTTAAGCATTTAGTCGGAATGGATCATCGAGTGGGAGCCGTCAGGAAGTTGGTGGACGTGGACCCCGGGGGGGGGCGGGGAGGATGCACTTTCTGCTAATTCATGGAACAAGAATTAGGAAACCACTGTCACTAAGGTTGTCATCAACAAATTAAATTCCCTCTTCAGTCATTGCTGCTTCCTGTGAAATGTATAGGAACCATCGATCAGCTTTGGCCTCATAACTTTATAGAAACAACTATTATCTGACACCATTTGATTAGGGCTTTCACAAGGAATCAATGATGTTGACTATGGGATCAAGGTGATTGCACGACAACTTTCTAATAGGAAAGTCTTCATTCTTCTTGATGATATGAATGATGAGGAACAACTTGATAAATAAGCCATCAAGCACGTTCCATTTGGTTGAGGAAATTGAGGAATTATGACAACTATGAATAGAAGCGTTCTAGAAGTCAACCAAACTTGGATTACAAATTCAATCTCTCGAGCTTTTTCGTAGAAATGTTTTTGGGTGAAATCCTTGCTTGATTCTAATTTTTTGTTCTCGGGATCAGTTTGGAAACGAATCGCATTTGGTAAAATTTTTGTTTCCGGGAACAAATTTCTATTTTTTTGTTCTCGAAGTAGATTTGGAACGAGAATCAAGAATACAAAAAGTTGATTTTTGTTCCGTGAACAAATCTAAGAATCAAAACCAATTCCCCTTCTTCCATTTTCTTATCTTTTCTTCTTCTTCATCGACCACCATCCCATGGTTGCCGTTCGCCGTCGCCCGCCGCCGGTTGCTGCTGTCCACCACCGTCGTCGCTGGTTGTTGGCAACCAGTTCAGCGAGCTCGTTGGAAGCAAGCCTAGCCACTGGCGAGCTCGCCGAAGGCCCGCCTAGACATCGGCAAGGTTGGGCAAGCCTCGCGACTAGCGAGGTCCAGCCTCGCCGGTGGCTAGGCGGGCCTCGCCCAGCCCTAGCGAGGCTCACCTAGCCTCTCCAGTGGCCAAGCGAGCCTCGCCCAGCCCCAGTGAGGCCGTCCTAGCCACCAATGAGGCTTGGCCTTGCCAGATCCAGTGAGGCTGAGCTTCAGCGGGGCTGAGCGAGCCTCGCCGGTGGCCAGGGGAGCCTCGCCCAGCCTCGCCAAGGCCGGCCTAGCCACCAGTGAGGCTTGGCCTTGCCGAGGGCCGGCAATGCTCTAGTGTGGTCGCCAGCCTTTGTTTGGCTGGTTGCCGAACCGGTGATTGGCCACCGGAAGAAGAAGAATATGAGAGAGAAAGGAAAAAAAGAAAAAGAAAAAGAAAAGATATTTAAAAATTAAAAAAAAATTGAATTTGAAACAAAATTAATGAATATGGTACCAAATGTAATTTTATTCCAAAATCAGAAATTTTGGACAATTACCAAATGACTTAAAATGCTTATAAATTGTTCCCGGGACTATAATAAAATATAATTATTTTTGGTTATTGTAATATTATGCAATAATGTAATATTATGTTAGTGGGCCCCAAAAGAAGAAACTGAAAAAGAAACTGAAAAGTCAGTAAAACAAAAAGGAGAGGGGAGAGGGCTCGGCTAAATAGAAGCTGAGAGTTCCCTCGACCAAAAAGAAAAGAAAGAAAAGACGAAGAAGAGGAAGGAGAAGAGAAAAAGGGAAAAATGAAAGGAATTTTGGCACGTGCACGTCTCGGATGCCTCACCAAGCCGACTCGACTCCATAACACAGCACCCGGTAAGAGATCAAGCCCCTTGTTTGTCCGATTGAAGTAATTTTTGGATTTAGGACTTAAATTCGAAATTTTTGGAAAACTGAGCGGCGAAGTCTAATTTTGGAGTCTTTGAGCCGCGTATTTTTGCAAGAATGGTAATTTAGGGTGTTGTGGAGCCGTGGGATTTTACGGATCGTGATTTGAGCTTATGGTTTGTCCAAAACAGAATTTCAAAGTTTCCCGCGCGCAGTGAACAGTACGCGTCCAGCAGCTTTGGGCCTGTATTTTGTCATTTTTCGGCTTGATTTTGGGATGGCCAAGTCAGGATTCTTGTGATATGTTTCAAGGGCTCTCTATTGAATATAAGTACGTTCGGATCGGGGTTCGGAAGAAAAAGTTAAGGCTTGATCAAGTTTTGCGCTTAAACTTCATGTTGCGAATGGCTTAAACAATCGCTTTGGTTATGCGACTTGTTAGCGCACAGAAGTCCTTTTGTTAGAGTTAAGGCGTAACTTAGTCATTTTGTAGTCGAGATAGAATTTTATTAGATTTTAACATTATTCTTCGGTTATTTGATAGGGCTTTGAGTTCGATGATACAAGTATCGTTTGTCGTTTGGTCGTAGACGATAAGGTGAGTGGTACTATATCTTCTTTGGTTTTATAAAATCATGTCTTGAAATATATATATGTATATATATTGAATTGAGAAGAGCATTTTTATTGCATAAAAGCCAGATCGAGCAATTGCTATCCTTTGGTTGATTGTGAATCTTTGAAAAGCACATTATACAAGGTTTGTGGAGAAACATATATGAAATTGCTTTGCGACTGATTTATAAAAAGGTTTATGATGATTTGAGAAACGGATATGAAATGGATTATGGGCTATGTTGCAAAATGTTATTTGTTTGGTTTAAGACATTGATTTATGGATTGGGTTTCTGGTATTGGAGAATGGTTATTTATGCTCAATGTGACTGTGAACCCAATGAGGGGTTTTTGGGGTATGCATACCAGGTTTAGGATATCCTTCTAGGCCTAGCCACCAGCTTTGTAGGTGGAGACCTTGCCAAGGGGGGGGATCTTGGTCGCCTTGTCACAGGGCGTTGTGTCGTGACCATGGTTAGTTATTGAGCAAAAGATTGATCAATGGATAGACCATTGATATGTGTTTTTTATGGAGATTATTTAATGGATTCGACCATTGATACTTGAATTTTGATGGCGATTCAAATGAGTTTTTCATATTACTATAAATCTTGATGATAAGAAATAACTCTTATAAGATTCAATACTTATTTTATATATTGAGTTGGCTTTGAAGTTTGGTATTGTTTTGTATACATGCATAGTGGTTGTTTGATCTGCTTAGAAGATATGTACTACTCACTGAGCTGTGGTTGCTCATCCCATTCCTCCTTTAATCTTTTCAGGTTCCTCAGCTAGTGGCGAATAGAGCGAGTGCGCTATCGTGGGAAACTTTTGGGGAGTTCTATTTTGTTTTTGGTATGGTTTAAGGAAGTGGTGCAAATGATCCTTACTAGTGGTTGAATCGTCTAAGTTTTGAAGTATATCTTTTCTCTTTTTGATGGATTATAGAAACTCTGATGTTGCAACCAATTTGAAGGTTTATCTGATATTTATATATATAAGTTAATATTAGTTTGTTGGTTGTGTTTGAAGCTACGTCTTTTGTAAAGAAGGACGGCCGTGTCATCCCCATTCTTTGTAGTTTTTGGGGTGTGACAGTTATAATCTATTCCTGGGAACATAATTGTTACCAAATGCACCATAAGCTTCCCACAAGTTTTATAAGCGTAAGCTTGGGATCATGTTCTTAGCATTAGGTCCCAAATCCGTGAAACCTAACTAAATTGGTGGATTTGAGCTGTGGTGGTCATGATGGGAATTGTCGTCTTCGTTCTTCTAAGATGGTCCATACCAACAATTCCTTGTGTTCCTTCCACCGTCTTTGTCAACATTGTCACTAGAATGTCATGAACCAAAAATCAGTTTGTAATATGCCGCAACCTGAGAAACTTGACACGTGTGCCAATTTATCAATGTTGTTGGAAGGAAGTTCAGCTTGATGAGCTTGAACAGTTCATTGTGGAAGGCTTAGAATTCCTTGAGGGATTTGCCGATCTTTTGAGGTTGAAGTTGTCAAAGTTGATTGATTGCCCAAATCTAAGTGCGATTGAAGGACTTGGTTCAGCGGACTTGTTGGAACAATTGGAAATAAAAGAATGTACTAAAATTGAAACTCTAGATGGTCCATCGGATTTGAAAAAGCTGGAGACATGGGTAATTCGAGGATGCAAAGTGCGTCTGGCCGTTAAGGGCCTAGTGTGAACTAGAGAAAATCAAAAGATTGGATTTTACCCGCTGTAGATCATTAGAAAGCTTCGCTAATATATTCAGTACGAAAATACAGATAAGTGCTGCTGCATAAGCATTTTTAACTCGTCTAAGTCGGAAGGAGAACCTCATTGACAGCGAGACCAAGGCATCTCATACTAGCTATGGAAAGTCCTGAGGAAATGTCCAACTGGGTTCATAATCAGTCAAGCCAGAGCAAATAAGATGTACGCAATGGCAAAAAGAGGGGAAAAAAAAAGGAAAAAAGAAAGAGGAACGCGTGTTACTGGGTCCTTGCGGAGGATTAGAAAGGAACAGGAGCAGAAGTGGAACTCAAAGCACTCTGAGCACGTCGAGCAGCGGATGAAGCTGAGAGAGAGAGAGGAGAGACGAGGAGAAGCAAAGAAGACAAGCCAAGCAAACTTTTTTGGTGAGTGAAAGCCTGATGCAGAGAGAGAGAGAGAGAGAGAGAGAGAGAGAAGAAAAACAACTTCAGATCTGTACAGCGATCGGGCTACTTCCTCACTATCGATCACCACTATTGACCATCTCTTATTCAATCTGTTTAGCGATTTCATGGAATTTCAACTTCCCCAGAATTCTTCTTGTGGCATTCAAGGGAAGAAAAGATGATTCGAAGATTGGTCGTACTGGGATGGATTTTCACTAGCTATTGCTGGAGAAGTCGCCTTCGAATTAGACACCGTTACTTGTAATCCGTGTCTAATTATGCATTAATTCGTCATAAATATTAGGTTGAGCAAGTACAGTTAGTCAAACGAGGGTGTTTGCTGACATTTTTGTCATATAATTTATCTTAGAGCGCTTTGCATGTTTTTGTCTTTATTATGACAATTTATGTAGTACTTTCGACAATGCTTTCACCCCATGAAAAAGCAGGTGCAATTTTTCTTTTTCGTATTTGTAGAATTGTTTTCTTTTTCCCCGAAATCATATAATTGTCCAAATTCTTTTTAAAGGCTAAACATTAGAAATCTGATTGATGAGATTTTTTTTGCAGTTGAGGAAAGAAGGAAATAATAACTGCTTTATTTTGTTCTCATTCTTTATTTTTTTTTGGATTAGAAATACGGATATTCATTACTCAACCGAAGATAAAGGATTACAAAAGGATTCAAGATCCAAACATAAAATCAACCAAACAGAATGCGGGGGATCAATAATCTAATTCGTTGGATGAGAGTTGGCTCGGTGAGCCTTAGCGACCTAGTCGGCCACTTTATTATAATCTCTTGGTTCAAAACGGATACTGACTCCTTCTAGCTGGCCCAACAACTTAATGCAATCTTGAATGATGGACCAAGAGGCCCATGGCATTTTAGACCGGCCCATTATGTAATTAACTGTTGATGAGCTAACAGTTGATAGTAGTGAATAGCTCTTTATCTGTACCTCTTATAATATATGGACATACTCATAGATTGATATTGATCTTAATGGCTAATGTAAGATGGGTGAATATTATTTTTAACACCGTTTTCACATTGAATTCATACATTCTATTCATACTACAAATATGAAATTTGGGAGTCGATTCTCAATTAAAATCAATTGACTTTTAATTTCTATGTTCACTTTGCTTTTTCTAAGAGATGCCTTCACTTGTGGTATATCAGCAAAGAGAGGTCAATATCACTTCTATCAGCCCTATCGAATTCATAACTTATTTAGTTATCGCATTTTTTATTTTTTATGACAACATGGTAAGACAAACGTTCAATTATTGTTATTTTTCTCATAATGTCATTAGGTATGTTGACCTGTCGATGGTCTTCATTCGTGACAAGATGTGCACGTGAAAGAATGATGAGATTAACTGTTCAATTAGATGATTACCAAAAACAAGCAACGCCTGAAATAGTAAGGTCATGACTATTCGACCTCCAAACCATTGAAGGGGAAATTTGTCGTTGGTTGGTGGACCAGTTTGATCCAAACTTGGGGGAGATAAGAACGTTCCATCAGCAATCTGTTTATTCTCGTGGACCGGGTTTGTGTTGCCCAGTGGGCATTAATCAAGAGAAACGAGCTCGGCAAATTCGGTATGAAATGCTCTGAATGAATCTACAGGCAACGCTAAATTCAAACTTCGCAAACATGTATCGTGCTTCTACAGATAGTATATTTGTCGCCGATTTATATGAAAATGTTTCTTTGATCATGCATTGTTCAAAATTCACTAAAATTTCCCCATTATGGAGTTGGGTCACATTGAGAAAGTGGATATCGGCAATATGGTGTTGGCCCCGTAGCCAAAAAGATACTTCGGGCAATTGATTGGACAAATAATGTAATAAAAAAAATCATTAACCATATGCATATAGGTGTCTGATGATGCTCCCACGTCAATTATTAATAGACACAAGAAGCCATATTATTTAATTTAGAAAAATAGTGAAGGTATTACATGTTATGCTTAAAGCACGTGGTAATGACATTACGCCAATACCGAAAATGAGTCCATCTCAACCCCAAAAAGGATGAGATATAATCACCTAGACGATATGATTGGTGCAATTGCTATACAGGAAATAGCTGTCGTTTGACAATGCTCTTTAGGTTGGTAGTACCTTGTGGCTGTAAGAAGTTTCCGATTGCACTTCCCTTGTGTGGATAATGCCTTCAGGACGATAACAATTCAGTTCATGGTACACAATCGCTATAAACAATAGGAGGGACTATAATGGTGATTTTAGAAGTTGACATAATCGAACTATCCTGTTGTTTAGCCTATCTTGAAATGGACGATCTTCCTTTGTTCTAGTGCAAAATTGATTCAAGATCAAGATTCAAATTACCACATGCATACATCATCTTATAATCACTCCAACACGATAGATCTAAGTGTTTCTAATGACTCTTTGTACGTGGGATAAATGGAATCCAACATTATAAAGATATTTGGCTTCTTTTTTGATATTCAAGAAAGAGGGGCTAATCCCAAACTAGCACACCTACCTTCAAAACAATTTTCATGTCCAAATCGATTTATCGGTTATACACTTACTTTAAACTAATTTTTGATTGCAAATTTTCAAATTAACGTACCCAAAATCATAAAATTGGGCAAATGTAGTATGAATGTAACAATTTCATGTTTTTTTTTTTTTTTTTTTTATGATATCCAGATTGAGATTTCTTTACTAAAAAATTAGTTTGGATAGGTAGGATATTAACTTGAGATTTTTTTGGTGATATTAATTCTGGAAAAAAAAAGGAAGAAAAAATAATTGCAATTTTGAGATGGGTCCCATGGACCTCGGCAACCACTGCACCGCGGAAAACCGACAGCCAAATTATCGAAGATTACCCAAGAAAAAAAAAGGAGGAGGAAAAGGAAAGCGAACGGAAGAAGCAAACAAAGGATGGGATGAAGTGGAGACGGTGGAGGATCGGATCGGATAGTCAAAGGAGAGGCAGAGGATCGAAGTGCATCGAAGGCCACAACCATTATGGGTTCTTTAGCAGGATAAGATTTGATCCATTCTTCGCCCCATCTCTCTTTTCTTCCACGCTTCCCAATCCCTCGCCCTCACGTCATCTTGCATCCCATCCTCTCTCCCCCAATCTCAGGTCCTCATCTCAGCCCTCTGCTTCTTTGCTTTCTGTATTTATCTGGGTACACACCATTCTAAGCTTGCTCTTTGCCATCAGCGCCAGCCTCTCCGAGTGGAATTCAGGATGCAGCCCGCTTCCGAGGCCAACCAACGCATCGCAAGAATCTCCGCTCACCTTCACCCACCTAATTTGCAGGTATGCCCATTGAAATTGGGCTCTTCCTCGATCGTGGGTCGTGCTCGTTTTCTTTTCATTCGCTCTCTTTCTTGTTTTTTCTATGGGCCAGTCGTCTTCGTTGCTAAAAAAATCGCTAAATTGAAATGGGTAGTTGTTAATTTCTGAAAGGTTACGCAATTGGTGAGCTTTAATTGAATCGTGAGCTGCGACTGTCGAAGCTGGCGATGCTTTTTTATTATGATGCTTAGTTTTATTGGTTGAAGAGCTAATGAGGAGTGATCGTGCATTGTGGGTGACTCTTAGATGGAGGAGAGCGCGGGGCTAAGGCGTGCGAATTGCCGGGCAAAGGGTGCAGCGCCGGGATTCAAAGTCGCCATCCTGGGAGCGGCTGGAGGGATCGGGCAGCCTCTGGCATTGTTGATGAAGATCAACCCGCTCGTCTCTGTTCTTCATCTGTATGATGTTGTGAATACTCCTGGCGTCACCGCTGATATCAGCCACATGGACACTGGTGCCGTGGTGAGTTTCCCCTCCCATCATCAATTAGATTGCCGTTTGCTGAATTTGGGATGAACACAATTGTTGGTCTCTATATGAAGGTGGAATTTAATATTGTTGATCGTTTTTCTGGGGATATTGTTGGGATTACCTTTTCAGATGAGTGAGCTCGATATCATCATTGTATATGGATGTTTTACTAAGTCAAACTAAGTTGTTTCTTCTATAATCAGGTCCGCGGATTTCTGGGACAGCCACAACTGGAGGAAGCCCTTGTAGGAATGGACCTTGTCATCATCCCTGCTGGAGTTCCTAGGAAACCCGGGATGACAAGAGATGACCTGTTCAAGATAAATGCTGGAATTGTCAGAACCCTTTGTGAAGGAATTGCCAAATCATGCCCAAAAGCTATCGTCAACCTGATTAGCAACCCTGTTAACTCCACAGTTCCCATTGCAGCCGAAGTTTTCAAGAAAGCTGGCACTTATGATCCTAAGAGACTGTTGGGTGTGACCACACTCGATGTAGTTAGAGCAAATACTTTTGTGGTAGGTGTCACTCCTGCCTCTACTGTCTTGCTGATACTATTGAGAAGCATGGAGTATCTTTATGTTCAGACTATCAGGTCGTCACTTTGTATAAGCCTACAAAGTTGGAAGCATATGTTACCTTGTTTAGCATGCTCTCTTGACTTAAACGTTATAATTGGTGTACCTACAATTAGTAACTTGCTCCAAGGGCATCAACCTTTTCCTGGCTTGTGAAAAGACAACTTAGTTGAATTTTATTAAATAGGTTAACACCCATCTATGGGATCATGTGCAGTGGTTTAAAAGCAAGTTAATAAAACCCGGCTATGTGCAAGCCTAGCAGTAGAGTCGAGACGCCCCATGTATTTGATTGTTTCAGGTGAAATAATCATGTAACTTCTGTTCCATATTAGTGAGAGTTATTGGTTCTCTTCTCATGATGATGAGGGTTTTTGGGGTCATAGATACTTGGTATTAATGCTCAGGCAGCAAAATTGTACCGATACCAGTTTCGAGACAATGCTATGAACGCCAACAACTTTATTCATTTCCATTGTGTCTTGCAGGCAGAAGTACTGGGTCTTGATCCTAGAGAAGTCGATGTTCCAGTTGTTGGGGGTCATGCAGGAGTGACAATTTTACCTCTTTTATCTCAGGTTTGTGATGTATTCTTCCTGATGAGAACTTATTATATGTTTGATAGGAACTTGCAACTTTCCTCTATAATGCTAAATGGCAATTGGCATTTTCAAAATCTGTAGGTTAAACCACCTTGTTCTTTCACTCCTCCAGAAATTGATTACCTGACATCACGCATCCAAAATGGCGGGACAGAAGTTGTCGAGGTATATAAATTTCAATTTGTTATGGATTTGGACGTCAAATTGGCGGTGTTACCGATATATCATATTCCGTCAGTCTCTTCATTTTTGCATTTTCAGGTTGTAAATAGTGCTTTAGCTGTTCTAGTGATGTTCATTTTCTTAAGGGCTTGTGACAAGCTTCAAAGTTTTGAAGCTGCCTAAGGAGTACACTGTTACAAGCAAGCTTTTTTTCCCCAGACACATGACTGCATCCTTAATCATGTTAGAGCTCTAGATCCTTTAAATTTACCAGCCATTTCGAAGATATTCTCTGCCAAGAACTTTCTATATGAGAAGGATGAGATTTTCTCAAGAATCACATCGTAGGTCCATGTGGGCATATATCTTTCTCAAGTCAACTTTATGGCATGAAGCCTTTGCCTATGCACTGTAATGAACAGAAAAGAGCTTGATATTATCTCTACTAGAATATGATTATCACAACCATGGATTTTTTTTTTTTTTTTTTGTTGGTAAGAACCTTGAAATTTTTTCCATTACCGCTACCCTAAGAAATGTTTTAATATAAAGATTTTTGTCCAAATTATTGGGACACCTTGCATGTGAAAGTATGTAGAAGGTGATCACTTTGTCTTGGGCTATTGGTAGAAGCAAGCAGTTATGGAGAGTATCTAAGTTTCTGATTATTTTGTCTGGTCCTCTGGTCCTCATTAAGGAAAACAAAGGAAGGTGACAAAAAGACTATAGAAACATAGCACCGTATACATCTCTTGCCATTATATTAAGAGAATGATTTGCATTTTGATGATAAGAGGAGAAGTTCATGTGGTGACAGGATTGTTAGATATATCAGATTTTCTAAAAGTGATTGCTGATTTCTAACCAAAACTGTATGATTTTTGCATCTGTTTCCACAATGAAATTCTGACATGACATCTTAGGCTTTGCTTCTCTGCTTCCATACATTTTTGTTCTGAAGCCAACTGAATTGTGTACGTTTGTGCCTTGACAACTATCAGGCTAAAGCTGGAGCTGGCTCGGCAACTCTCTCAATGGTCAGTCCTTTTTTTGGCCCTTGGGATGTAGTTTGATCTCTTTCATGACCAGGCAATTTGATGAATTTTTGATATGCAGACTCTTTTCATATGCTAAAATAATGTGAAAATGAAATATGCAGGCATATGCTTCTGTGAAGTTTGCTGATGCATGCCTGCGTGGGTTGAGGGGTGATGCGGGTATTGTCGAATGTGCATTTGTTGCTTCTCAGGTTTGGTGCCTTGAAAGAACTTATCGAGATTTGAAAATCTTTGTATTTCTCTCAAATCTAAAATGAAACCACCGATAATTTTCTTTGTTGTTGTCCCCATATTTCAGGTAACTGAGCTTCCGTTCTTTGCATCCAAAGTGCGCCTCGGTCGTACTGGGGCTGAGGAGGTTCTTCCTCTTGGCCCACTGAATGAGTATGAAAGGTCTGGAATTTTAATAATCCTGAGATTTTTAAGTCTGCTCTGATTACACATCAAAGAAAGATAAAGTTTTCTAATTTCGGCTGTTGTTTGTTAACCTGTAGGGCTGGCTTGGAAAAGGCAAAGCAAGAGTTAGCAGAGAGTATTCAGAAGGGCATTTCATTTATCAAGAAGTGAACGAGTTAAAGACGTTTCTTTTCGGAACGAAAGAGATAGCCTCTCCATAGTTTCCGGTTATTTTCTACTCAGAATTGGTTCTTGGGAATAAGTGGTTTAGACCAGGAAGATATCGAAGTTATTCAGCATAGCTGACGTAGGAAAAAACGGAGGATTTTCTTTTCTTGAATGTTATGTACTCGAATGGTGATGTGTAATAACGAGGTGGAAAAGATGTTTGTATATTATAGTTCTATGTCCATCTTTCTCGTCTTCGTCTTCGTGTTTGCATCTGTGTTTTCGACTTTCTTATGCACCTGCAGTGTCGCCTCCGAGTTGCACTTCAATTGTGCAATGCCGCAATAGGCAAATAAGCGGGAGCCCGTTTTTGGCTCTAGGCCTGAAGTTTAGGGGACTCAAGTGCAGCTTTTTGTGGCTCTGTCCAGAAGATTTTAAGAGTCACACGAGCAAAGATAGCCATTCTAGAGGCCCTTCTTGGGTGGAAGGCGGAGAGAGTTTAAATTATCATTTGAACACAAAAAGGCACAAGTTCGAGAATTTTCAATTGGAGATGCCTCTCGACTGATTCTCTCCCCAATTACCAGCACAATTTCTCACACCAAGTTTTACTTACTTGGAGCATTTAAATTTAACAAACGACTTTAAGCTCGAAATAATTATCTAATGAAAGATGATTTAGTTATCAATAATAATTTATGGCAAGTTTCTCAATGGATAATGAAAATAGTTTATATTCATTCAATTTATCCAACGCTTAAAAAGGCAAGAGATTTTGCTTGTATGAAGGTCAAACTTCAAAGGCTCCTGCTCTTGATAACACACATCTGGTGGAGACCCGTATTAAAGTGGCGGAGAAGTTAAATCAGTGGGCTTTGGTGGCTAGCCCTAATAAACCACCGGATTATCCATGAAGATTTTAAGTTGGAATTGTCAGGGGTTGGGCACACACCCTTGACAATTCAAGCTTTGCGAGTCCTTATGACTCAAGAAAGGCCCAGCATCATCTTTTTAATGGAAACTAAAAATCAAGAGCATAAGGTGCAACGATTAAGAAGCAAGTTAAAATTTCAGAATTGTTTCTTAGTGGATCCAGCAGGTATTGCTGGGCGTTTAGCTATTTTCTGGGATGACCAGGTATTAATATCCATTAAGTCTTTCTCGAATAGCTTTATTAATGTTCAATGTCATGTCAAAGAAACCAAATAGAGAATGTATATCACATTTCTATATGCTCCCACTAAATTCCATGAAAGAGTATTGTTATGGGAGGCTATACATAGAGCGAGTGTAAATTATCATCTACCTTGGCTTAACATGGGGGATTTTAATGAAATTCTGTATTACTGGGAAAAAGTGGGTTAAAAAAGAGCAGAAAACTGCTGGCTTACAGCTTTCAGAGACTTTTTGCACCAATGTCCCTTAATGGATTTGGAATACAAGGGCTGTGCGTATATCTAGACAAATAAAAGAGCAGGAGAACACTTGGTTAAGAAGCGCCTTGATAGAGCTCTATGTAACTTGGATTGGAGACTTGAATATCCAACTACCGAATGTATAGCATTACTAGCCATTGGCTCGGATCATAGCCCTCTTATAATATCACTTTACCAACGAAAGGAACGGAGGAAAAGGGTATTCTGATACGAAGCTTTGTGGTCAGGGGATAAGGAGTGTGTGCAGTTAGTTAAGAAAACTTGGGCTGAAACCTAATTACAAAGGCTAAATATGATGGAAAAACTGCAGATAGTGGTACAAAAGTTGATAATGTCAAGTAAGAATAGATTTTCCAATGCTAATAGGAAGATTGAGTGGCTGAAGAGTGAGCTTCAAAGGTTGATGAATGAAATGGAAGCTTCTTAGGAATGTGTGGAAGCAAAGAAGATATCTCAAGAGATTGAATACTTGTGCCAGTAAAAGGAGATGTATTGGGAATGCGGTCTAGAATTAGCTGGTTGAAATGGGGCGATAGAAACACTAAATTCTTCCATGCTATAGCTATTCAGAGATGATCCAAAAACAGAATAACCATGCTAAAGAATGCTGAAGATGATTGGGTGAGAGAGGAACAACTTTTGAAGCAAATGACGGAGACATATTTTAAAAATTTGTATGAGTCTATGGGGTCTCGAAACTTTCAACCTATTCTTCACCAAATTCCAACTTATGTTAATGAAACAATGAACTAACAGCTGGTTAAATTTGTTACTTTGGAGGAGATTATGACTGCAATGAACCAATTAGGAGCTACTAAAGCCCCAGGACCGGATGGGCTTAATGGACTCTTCTTTAGGAATCATTGGCCAGCTATAGGCCAGGATATTTGTAGGGAAGTACAGAATTTTTTTGATACGGGTTTACCTAAATTCAGCCATGAACAGAACCCAAATCACCCTAATTCCCAAAATCCCAAACCCCGAAAAGCTTGAACAATTCCACCTAATCAACCTCTGCAATTTTTTGTACAAAATCATTTCCAAAGTATTAACCAATAGACTTAAACCCCTACTATCAAGTTTTATTGCTGAAGAACAAAGTGCTTTTGTGGGGGGTAGACAAATTCAAGACAATATCCTAATTGTGCAGAAGTACTCCATAGAATGCAAACTCGGAAGAGAAAGAATAAATTCCAAGCTGTTCTAAAGCTGGATATGTAGAAGGCATATGATCGGATTGAATGGGATTTCCTTTGAGCATGCTTACTCAAGATGGGATTATGTGATAAGTGGGTACAATGGGTGATGCAATGTGTTTCAACGGTTTCGTTTAGTGTAAATTTCAATGGGGAACTCCTACCTTCATTTAAGCCAAACAGAGGGATTCGACAAGGTGACCCACTATCCCCTTATCTCTTCATTTTAATGGCAAACACCCTCTCAAACCTAATCAAACAAGCTGTAGCAGATGGTACACTCCGAGCAATCAAGTTGAATAGAAGGTCCTACTCTATCACACTTACTATTTGCAGATGACTCAATTTTCTTTCTCCATGCAACCATATTAGAATGTCAAAATTTGGCGGCCAATTTACACCAATATTGTTTTGCATCAGGCCAGGCTATTAATCTTAATAAGTCAGGCATTTATTTTAGTAAAAGCTGTCCAATGAACTTGAGAAGAAATATGGCTTCAAAATTGAGAGTTTTAGAGATAAAGAAAACAGGGAAGTATTTAGGAATTCTTTCGGATTAAGGAGCTTCCAAGAAATATATATTCGCTTGGATTCTATCTTGAGTTAATATGATGTTGGAAAACTGGAAGGATAATTTGCTGTCAAAAGTAGGGAAGGAAATATTGATCAAAGCGATATCTGAGGCCATTCCTCAATATGCAATGTCCATTTTCAAAATCCTATTTCAATTTGCAAATATATTGAGAAGAAAATTGCCAATTTATGGTTGAGAAATAGTAACAAATTTGCTGGGGTTCATTGGAAAAATTGGGAAACTCTAAAACTTAGGAAGAATGGGGGGGTCTCGACTTCAAAGATTTACTTGCCTTCAATACAGCTATGTTAGGGAAGTAAGCTTGGTGCTTTTTACAGCAACCATAGTCCTTGCTAAGCCAAGTGATGAAGGGTCTTTATTATCCGCATGGTGATTTTTGGAAAGCTAGAAAAGGTTCCTGACCTTCATGGGGATGACAAAGTATTTTCTCGGAAGAGATTCTATAGCACCATTTGTTATGTATTCAATGGGAAGTGGAAAGAAAATTTTGATTCGAGAAGACAAATGGTTGAAAAGTGGACTTATTGGTGGCCTAGCAACAAGAAATGAGCCAGTTCATGTGGCTGAATTAATAGAACCAGAAGTTGGGATATGGGATGAACCAATGGTAAGATCGTTGTTTGATGATCAAAGAATGAAGGAAATCCTAGAAACCCCTATTGGATTACCCACTATAGAAGACAAATTGGTTTGGATGAATAACAAGCCAAGGTCCTACACAGTTAAAGGCGGTTATTTCACCATTAGAGATAGATCAGCTAGTACACATACAACAACAACTTCATATCACCAAACGACACCTCAACTCTAGAAATATATTTGGCACTCTAGAACTCTACCCAAAATTAAACTATTTCTCTGGAGTGCATGTCAAAATACGATGCCTACTCTAGAAAATTTACACAGGAGAAGAATAGTATCTACCCCATTATGTCCCATATGCAAATAGGAAGCTGAAACCATTGAACATACCCTCCTGCTCTGCCCATGGACAGCTCAAATATGGCTCGCCACCTCCCTGCAAATTAAAATATCAAGAATTGGGTTAACAAGATTTGACGACTAGGCTGTGCAAGTTAAAAAAAGACCCACAAGGAGATTTGAAGTTCAACCTAACCGCAACAATCTTGTGGTGCATATGGAAAGACAGGAATCACTTCATTTTCGGGCAATGTCCCCTGCATCCGCAACAAACACTATTCAAAGCTTTAGCTTTACACGAGAACTTTCTCATGTGGAACTGCAAACCAAAGGAAAAGAAGACAAGTGAAGCTCAGACTTACCGATGGCAACCCCTGGCCCCAGATGTGCTAAAAGTTAACATCGATGCTTCTTTTATCCGAAATGAAGGAGCGGCTACAACTTCTAACGAGAACAGGGGATCGAACGAAGAAACCAACGAAAACAGGGGATCGCACGAAGAAGCTACTACAGCTTCAGAGGAGAACAAAGGATCCATCGCCATCGCCGGCCTTTGTCGACACTCCAAGGGGCGTCTTGTTGATTGCTTCTCCAAGCCAGTTGCGATTTCTTCTGCAGAACATGCGGGGCCAATAGGGGATTGCACGAAGAAGCCATTACAGCTTCAAAGAAGAACAGGGATCCATCGCCTACCTTTGTCGAGACTCCAAGGGGCATATTGTTGATGGCTTCTCCAAGCTGGTTGTGGTTTCTATTGCAGAATAGGCGGAGGCCATGGCACTTCTTGAAACCTTAGAGTTCCTTTCTTCCAGATCTGAGTTGAAAATGCAAGTACATTTGGATTGCCTTTCCCTAGTGCAAAGCATTTTGATGACAACTGCAACAAGTTGGGAAATTAAGGGCATCGTGGATTGAATCAAGGCCAAGCTAAATGAGTTTTCTGGGCTTTCTCTGGCCTATTGCAGCAGGGAGTTTAATAGGACAACAGATTGGCTTGCAAAAGCCTAAAGATTTAACTGTCTTCCTAGTAATTGAATAGCTAATCCCCTGCCCAGCCTGTTTGATTTGTTATATGCCGATACTTTTGATGTATTTCCTCCAAACTTGGCTAAGTAAATTAATAGCAATCGTATTTTTGACCAAAAAAAAGGTGATATTAGCAATTAATTTTTTAAAAATTTAAATGATTGTTTTTCTTGAAATAAGATTATCCTAGTGTTTTTCCACGGGTGTAAGCATCAGTCCTTTTTTCGTTTGACTTGTGAGAGTTCGACTAAAATATGTTCCAACTGCAGAGTAGACCCCAGGAGAGGACAACTCAGATCCATAAAAATAATCCTGGAAGAGTACGCCTCGCCGGTCTTGTCAGATCTTTTCCTGGGAAACGGAACCAATCTCACTCCACTCCCAAGGCGACACATGTCGTCCAGGAAACTTGAAGTCGCAAGTCGACGTCCTCGATTTCGCTGGAAGAAGCAGATAACCTCGAGACTTTCCTCTTGAGGTACGGTTCCTTCACCTCGATCTTGATGATGGAGGACTGAGACGGCGACGAGGGTTGGACTGAGACGACGGTGGGGCGGTGGGGCGGTGGGGCGGTTGGAAGGGTGTAGTAGACGTTGGAGTGGAAGAGAACAACAAGAAGAAGAAACAAGAAGAAGAAACAAAAGGAAAATGAAGAGAGGGGAGACAGGGGTGACGTGAGGTGAGGGAGGGTGAGCGCTGTGTGACCCGTGAATGGAGTGGGATTTTCGTGCGTTGAAATCCTGTTCCTACCCAATAATTTCGTTGTCTTAGAACTCTTCTTACTTTCCATTTCTGGCTCTCAGGTCTGGGCTCTCTCTCTCCCCCCTCTCTCCCCTCCGGCAGCGTCCTTCCGTCCTTCTCTCCATACCATCGACTCAGTCGCTGTCTCATCTCGATCGGCCGTTAACCAGCGCACTAGGTGCTCTCTCTTTATATCAGTTTCGTTTTCGATTTCTCCGTCGAATGCCATTGTTGATTGATGGCTGTGAGTCTGTGACTAACCAAGCGCACCATCTGTTTTCTTTTCCTTCCTTTTATGTTTCGTAACTGTTGATTGATTTCTTGCCTCAAGCAAGCCCATTGACTCGATTCTGTCTCAAGGCGATGGCACCGTCCGCTAATACATTGAGAATGGAGTTCGAGGTGTTCCTGAGTTTCAGGGGACCGGACACTCGGAACACCTTTACTAGTTGCCTCTATAGTGACATGGTGGAGAAAGGAATCCGTGTCTTCAAAGATGATGAGGAGTTCCGAGTCGGTCAGAAGATTAGTGGACAGCTCTTGCGGGCCCTTGCCGACACCCAGATCTATATCCCTATCTTCTCCAAGGGCTTCGCTTCCAGTCCGTGGTGTCTTCGTGAGGTCGCACATATGGTAGATTGCACTTCCAAATCAGACGGGAAGAAGGAGATCCTCCCCATTTTTTTCGATGTAGAGCCGGATGATGTCAAGCTTAAAACAAATTTGTACAGAGATGCCCTGTCTAAACATGAGAAGAAGTATGGCTCCATTGAAGTCAAGCGCTGGGGAGATGCTCTGGTTGAGGTTCCGACCAGAGCAGGTTGGAAGCTGGAACGAAAAGGGTAAGTCCTACACAACTTTTTCTTGAGTTCTTAATTTTAACATAATCTATCAAGAACTTAGCTAAAGTATTATTGGTCGTGTTATACGTCTAACGATATCAATCATCTCTAGGACTTTTACCTCGTGTATTCCATCCAGTCTTTTGAGTAATCAATTTCTCTGTAAGTTGAAAAAAGTTGACGTTAATATTACGTCATCGTCAAGTTGTTGCTGAATGCTAAGTTAGCAGTCTGTTCGGTTGTTGAAAACCGTAGAACAACTTTAAATAAAAAATTGATAATTTTCAATAAATTTAGACAAAGAGAAGTGGAAACAACAACTACCATATGTTGTTTTAAATATGATTTTAGGGGTACTTTAGAAATTTTGAGAATAGTCCTCCTTTATTACATATGGTTGTGTAAAAGTTTTATATTTTTTTAAAGAAAAATAGAGGAATAGTTTTTAAGTTTCAACGTAATAATCAATGCATAGATAGTTACTAGAGGCAATAATCTCGCATCACACCCTCACTTCATAACTCATTTGAAAATTGGAAAAGTTTAGTGAGAATGTTCATTCTGCCACTTGGGCACTTGTCACGTAGTAATTGGCTCTTTGTTTGCTCGCATGTGCACTTAACCTTATATATATATAGAGAGAGAGAGAGAGAGAGAGAGAGCTGACTTGGAGACGCCGTATGAGTAGATGGACGAAATAGTTATCAATATATGACTGGATTCTTTTCCACTCTGTGCTTTTCTTCAACCAAATATGAAATGACCTAATTTCCTTTCTTTTTAATTAACGCATCCAAAGTAAGTATTAGTGTTTACACCCAATCAGTGAGAATCTGGGCAGCGGTTAGTGTTTAAATCCAATCAGTGGGAACCTGCGCACGGACAACAGCTAATTGGAGACCATTATAATTATGAAAATTTTCATTGTAACTTGAGATTCTTATGTTTAAATGGATTGAAATTTGTTATTTGAAGAACGGCCACTCTTTGTAAATCAGTCTTGATATACTTGGCTTATGTTATTCAAATTGCACACGCTTGAAAGTTAGGAATAGCACATTGTCATTATTTTCTGTGTCTAAATTTGTCCACCATCGCTGTCCAGCAGGTATGGGGAACTTACAAAATTGATTATTCGAGAGCTTCTACTTAAGCTGAAGGGGAAGAACAGATCTCTTCCTGACCATTTAGTTGAAACGGATGATTTAAAACGTGTAGAAACATTGTTGGATGTTGACTCTAATGACCATGTACGATTCCTTATAATCCATGGAGTAGGTGGTATTGGCAAATCAACTCTTGCTAGCATTATCTTCAACCGATTCCGGTCTAAATTTGATTGTAGTAGTTTCCTCGATGATGTCCCATGTCAAGGTCTTTTAGACGTGCAAAAGAAATTGTTATCTGACACATTGGGCTCAACCTCTATTGATGGAATCCATGACCCCAACGATGGGATCGATCGTATAAGAAGAGGTCTTATCAACAAGAAAGTTCTAGTTGTTGTTGATAATGTGGACAAGAAGAGCCAACTTGATAAACTTGCAGGGAGATGCGATTGGTTTGGTTCCGGAAGTAGGATCATTATCACAATTAGGGACAAAAACACATTGCTAGATAAGGGCTACCAAATACTGCCTAACAATTACTTGGCCTACCCAATGTTGGAGATGCCTATAGATCAAGCAATTCAACTTTTCAGTAGGCATGCCTTTAGAAGTGATACTCCTCCAGAAGGTTGCTACAATTTCTCGAAAGAAGTCGTTTCAAGCATAGGAAGGCTTCCTTTGACTTTGGAAGTTGTGGGTTCTCGTTTTGCCAATACAATTAGATCAGAGTGGGACGAAACATTGGAGGACTTAAAGCAAGTGCCACATAGGCGCGTAAGAAAAACACTGATGATGAGTATCAAGAGATTGGATGACATAGAAAAAGCCATATTCCTAGACATAGCATGTTTTTGCATAGGGGAGGATAAGACTTATGCGGATTACATGTGGCGTAGTAGTGGATATTCTCCACGCAGCGCAATTGATGTTCTTCTGCTCATGTCATTGATAAAGATCGATGAGTTCAATAGGTTCGGATGCATGATGAAGTTCGAGATCTAGGAAGGTACATTGTCAAGGAAGAGAATTTTGAAGATGCCGGAGAGCGCCGTTGGGTGCGGATTGATGAGAATACTCTAGACATGCAAAGCTGCAACAAGGTGAAAGTTATTACAAAAAGAAGAAATAACCGATCCGGCAAAATCTTTGGTCATGTGCTATGATGTGAGGTTTCTAAATTATAGAGAAATAGAAAACAACTCTTTAACAACAAAATTAAATGTTTTTACTCATGCAAGACAAGAAGAAAGCTAACATTCTGTTTGGTTAGTTGAAATTCCTTATTTCTTGTTTCAGTGAGAATGAAAATGACTTCCTTGTTTCCTTGAAAAAGTGTTTAGTCTGTTAAAAGACAAAGGAATCAACACCAATTTGACATTCTAAACATTCTTGTTTTGTCTTATTTTCAAGTTGAGAAGAACTGTAACTATTTTATCACAACTTGTGTTTGATTTGATTAATTTGGGGTTGAAGAAGAACTATTGATATTGTTGAGTACGTGCATTTGTTTTTTCGCTTCCCCTATTGCATACTCTCATCTTTATTCTCTACTACTGCTGGCAGGAAAAACGAGCTGTACGAGCACTCAGTTTGGATATTAGTTATGAGTTAACAGCCGAAGAATTAGCCTATTTGCCAATGCTGAGGTTCCTTGGAGGGGAGAGACTGAATTTGGTAGGTGACTTCAAAAATCTTCTTCGTAATTTGAGGTGGTTGTCTTGGCGTCATTGCCCGTTGGATTTTTTAGCGACGAATCTTCAACTGGTGAATTTGGTTGTGCTCAACCTTTCGGGGAGCATGATCACTCACAATTGGGGTGGATGGAGGCAAATCAAGGTATCAACACACCTCACTTATATTCGCTTCAAATTCTATCTATTGACCTTCATAGTCTTATACTTTTTGTTGGCATGTATTCCACCCTATTTTTCCATTGCAGATGGCGAAAAACTTGAAAATTCTAGATTTGACGCAATGCTATGAGTTGACTAAGACACCTGATTTTTCAGAGTTTGACAAGTTGGAGAAATTAATTCTCGCAAGGTGTGTGAATTTGTCTACGGTTGATGGCTCGATTAGTAAGCTAAAATTGCTTAGTACTTTGAATATGAAGGGATGTGAATCCCTCGAAGCATTGCCCGAAGAAATCGGTTCTCTAGAATGCTTGTTGGAGATTATCATGCCCCACTTTAGCAAATTGTCAAAGCTTCCTGAGACAGTAGGCAATCTAAAATATTTGACAAAATTTGAAATCCCATTTCATCATCGTATCATCCAACTTCCTCCCTCTGTTGGAAAACTAGAATCATTGATTCAGTTGGATTTAAGAGCCTCAGGCATCTTCGTTCTCCCCGATTCAATTGGAAGGTTAAAGAATCTCAAGCATTTACTTTTATCTCAATGCAATGATCTACATGGACTTCCAGATTCTATCGGGGAATTAGAATCATTGGTTGAGTTAGATTTAAAATTCTCAAGGATCTGCGTTCTCCCTAATTCCATTGGAAGGTTAAACAATCTCAAACATTTGCTTTTATCTGAATGTAAGAATCTACATGAGCTTCCGG
Source organism: Eucalyptus grandis (assembly GCF_016545825.1). Taxonomy (NCBI): domain Eukaryota; kingdom Viridiplantae; phylum Streptophyta; class Magnoliopsida; order Myrtales; family Myrtaceae; genus Eucalyptus; species Eucalyptus grandis. Next base: position 30,498,262 of record NC_052619.1, read on the forward strand.
TCTCTATTGGGGAACTAGATTCATTGGTTGAGTTGGATTTAAAATTCTCAGGGATCTCCATTCTCCCTGATTCCATTGGAAATCTGAAGAGACTAAAAGTCTTAAAGATGTCATTCACAAAGATACACACAATACCTTGTGCTCTTGGAGGGGTAGAGACGCTCGAAGAGCTCGATGCCTCGTTTTGTCCACGTCTTAGGGATGAAATCCCATGGGAAATGTGGTGCCTAACCCGTTTGAGGATCTTGGACTTAGATGGGAGCCCAATCTCTATGTTGCCTAGAAAGATCAATGGTTTCTTTAGTCTCCATACACTTAGAATTGCAAGTGATCGGCTTTGCCAATTGCCAGAGCTTCCCTCGAGTTTGAAATGCCTAGTTGTTGAAGCTGCTCAATTCCCTACTCTTCCCTTGACCGTAGTTGATTCTTATAATCTCAAAATTTATAAAAAACTATGTATAACACCATCCTTGAAACCTTACCCTATCTCGCAATTGCCAGATTTTTCCAACTTCCAGAGCTTGTCAGTTATCTCTATCAGCGGTTGTTTAACACCACGTGTGCCCAATCTATTGCGCTTGAAGAGGTTACAAGAGTTACGGCTTCATGAATTCCCCAAACTAGAGGAGATTCCAGGTTTGGGGGAATTGGAATCACTGAAGTTTCTACAAATTAGTGAGTGTAGTGGGATTGAACAATTGTCTGACCTATCAAAGTTGAAAAAGCTAAGGCATCTTGAGCTATTATTTTGTAGAAAGTTGAGAGCTATCGAAGGTTTGAAAGAATTGAATTCTCTAAAGAATGTGAAGATTATAGATTGCATGTCCTTAGAAAGCTTGCCCAATGTGCCGACATTCACCAAGTTGGACACGGACTGGAGGTTGCGTCGAGAAGCTGCAAAACTCACCATTCAGTCTACCGTATTGGGGAAGCGAATGCGACGTCGGAACTTGCAAAACTTGAAGTAGAATACATCATCACAAAAGTGCAGGAACTTCTTATTAAAGCGCATCAAGTCCGGGTTAAAGCTGGTGCAATACTAAGGTGAGTAGCTTCTGACTCCTTCCAGATTTTCTTTGCATCATAGATATTGGTTTGAATGTTTGCATCAAAATTCTCAAGTGCGTCTGGATCACATAAAAGAAAATAGCAGTTTTCAATTCGGGTTTTGTTTGCTTAACTGTAGAGCTGGCTTTGGAAAAACGCTTAAAAAGAGTTGGCGGCGAGTATTTAGAGTTTTGAGGCCCCGAGCATGGAATTAACTAAATTGACAAACATAGGCTCACCACCAACCTGAACAAATCCAAGTATCCTCACACCACTTCTTGACCCTTGTCTTATATTTCTTAATGATGCTAAGGCAATATCAAATTGAATATTTGTGATGCATGAAGTCATTATGCTTTGTTCATTTCAATTGTGAAATTTTGTAGGATTACTGTCAACTGTTCTAAAAACTTAAACCATTAGATAAAAGCATGGTTTAGTATTAATTACACTAACACTCCCCCTCATGCTTAGGTCTTCTTATCTAGTATTAAGCGTAGATATATTTAATTAGGGAGACAAATGAAGTCTGGAAAGATTTAAAATCATGATTTCTTGCTTTGTTACTATGTGAGACTTTGTGTGATTACTGCCAACTATTCTAAAGGTTTAAACTATTAGGTGAATTCGTGATTTAATATTTAATCATGCTAACATCAATTACGCTATTCGTTTCGATTAGCTGGAAAGTATGAATATATTATGTATGATGAGGCTTAACAAATATTCATTACCAATATGGTATAATATCCGTTGCATTAGGCATGATGGCATCTTGACGTTTAGCTAAGGAAAGACTAGAAACATTTCCAATCTGTTATCCTTCACTCATTTGAGAAAACAGTAATGAGGACTACTACAATTACCAAATCCACTTATTGAAATGTTGCCTATGTGATTTTACATTGCCAATGAGTTGTGTGACATATTGATGATTTATATTGAACTAATAATTTACTCACCCTAAGTTTTGATTGCACCAATTTAAGAGGTTGAAAGACTTGATCGCATTATCTAAGAGTAAAATACTTGGTTACACTTTTGCCAAAAGACTTAGGACTTCAAATGCACTTCCAAAATTGGAATTAAGAGTTGAGTCTTATAGCTCCACAGCGTCAATCCCCCTACTAAAGATTAAAAGGATCTTGAGTGCCCTTTGTATGGAACGGGTGCATCAATTCTTGCATTTTTGTTCTTCAATTTATAAGGATGTTATCTTATCTTTTAAGTAAAAGATCTGAGCTATTGACTATCGAGTAGTTGTGGATGCTATTATAATAATCAACATCAGGTGTCTTTTGAAAATAGTAAACTTTAGATTATTGATTTACGAATCTAACAGTATTTTTTTTCGTCTCTTTATTTAGCTCAAAAATATTTTTGATCGAGTAAAACTGAAATATTTTGTTCTTCACTTTTATACTCATGTTGCGACCTCCCTTTTTTTTTGTCGGGAGAAAAGGAAGAGGTTTAGGTTGCCTCTAAAGAGGTGGGTCAACGGCCTTGGATTAGACATGGGCTCTCCCATGCCCATATTTTATGCGATGTTGGATTTCGTATTTTAGTTCTTAACAACTTAAATATTTCTAGAAGTTGCCATTAGTTTATTAGAGTTGGTCAGATATCAATCAAGACGCAGGAGTGTTGCCCCAATTCCTACGCAATAAGAGATTTCTAGGAACAAAGACTTGTTTATGCCAATATATCTATTAACACCATTATGGTACCACTAACTCAGAAGGCTATTTATCTAAATTGCCACACAATCTTAATTATCAATTATACTCCTTGTTAAAGCTAGTGAGTGTCCATGCAAATGTTTTTGTGGGATTGTTTTCCTTAATGTTGAGACTAATCCTAACCAAATTTAGGAAAGAAATTTACATTTAAATTATCAAAAAGTGGTGTGGTAAGTAAACATTCATGAATTTGAAATGGCTTGAAAGTAAATATGGAAATGGAAGACCCAATTCAAGTCGGGCAAATAATATTATATGGCCTTGTTATCATGCCTTGAGACAAGGCCTCGTGAATGAAATGGGAATTTTAAATATGCATGGACTTATTCTAGATGCATGAGACTACTCTTAATCTATGCAAAGTGGATTTTTATAAAAAAAAAAAAAGGTTATAAAATACCAAAATAGTATTAAATTAGGACAATAAATTTTTACAATTGGGAAGATCTTATAAAGGTTTATGCCCTAATTTGATACTAACATATATATTTTAGATTTTTCATTTTTAATATATTTTTTATTTTTTAGAAATAATTCCCTAAACAACCTATGCTTTATTTACACGAACATGAAACCACTTAGATTATGAATATCACAAGAATCGAGCTCAAATCGCGTGACATCTTGAAATTCGATCTCGTTTCGATAAAGTGAAATGTGCATATCGTCGGCGCACTTATGGTCCTTTTTCTACGAGCTGATCACTCACGAGTTAGCTAACATATTGGGTGAAGCCGTTAAGGGATATAACCTCGGTAAAATCCCTAAAAGCTACCTAATTGGTTAGATTGGACTAAAATCGCATCAGTCGATTTTAATAATGAAATTTAATTCAATTTTGGGAATCGAATATTCGGGCATGTCACAATTCATTTTTAGGACCGTCTCATCGTCTGTTAATTTATTGGTGAGTCCGAAATTTCAAAAGAAAGAAATTATTGGAGGAAAAATTAAAGACTAAAAAGAAAATAGAAAAGGAAAGAGAAAGAGAAAAGAAAAGAAAAAAAAAAAAATAAGACTATGATATTATTTTAGTTTATTTCTTTTCTCTCCCTCTCTCTTCCTTATCTCTCTTTTTCTCTCTCTTTTCTCTCTCCTTCCCCCTCCCCCTTCGTGCGGATAGCCCTCCACCGCCTGCCCTCTCTCTCTCTTTCTTTTTCCCTCTTTGACTAGTCAACCCTTATCTCTCTCTTCTCTCTCTTCTCCCTCACCCCTCATGACCGAACCCCTTTCTTCTTCTCTTCTTTCTTCTTCGTGGAAATGGCGAACCAGAAGCTGAAGAAGCCGAGACAGCAGCAGCCACGCCGGATCGTCGTCGCTGCCTGTGCTCCGCCGCCGTCCCGCCCGCCTTCGCCTCTCCTTCGCCCTCCTTAGCCACCGTTGACGCCCCTCTCTCTCTCGGTACTCTCTCTCTCCTCTGGTTCGAACGAACCAGCAAGACAGAAGAAGCAGCTTGCCGTCGTTGCTGCTTGCCGCCGTCCCGCGGCCCGCGCCCGCTCGTCTGCTGCTCGCCGCGCGCTCCGCCAGCCCTTGTTTCCTCGCACCCAGGCCTCCCCCGTGCGTCTCTCACCCCTGTTCCGCCTCGTCCAGCCACCATGAGTGGCCGAGCAAGCCGCCGGAGCCGCCGTGCAGCCTTGCCGGACCGCCGCCTACCTTCCCAACCCTTCTCTAATCCTAACCATCTCTATTTTCCCTTGTTTCGCAGCCGAACCAGCAAACCCGCAAGTGGGTTTCCAACCGGTTCATGGGCCGTTTTGGGCCGTTTCTAGGCCCTGAACCCAAGCTGTGCTTTGGGAAGAATCGTCCCTCGTGTCGTTCTCGTCGGATTGATACGTTTTGCACGTGATTCCGGTGAGTAATCTCACTAATCCTCGCTAGATTAATGATGTTTAAATGTTGATTAGTTTTAATTAATTAGGTTTAGGTGGTTAGATTAGTATGACTTAGTGTTTATTAGTCAATTGTTATGTGAATTAGACAAATTGATATGCAATTAGCAAGTAGACATGGTCTAGTATTTATTGGAAGTGTCTCGGAATTTTTTCCGACCCTTATTGGGCTTCAATTTGACAATTCGGGCTAAGTGGAGTTTTTGGTATTTAAATATTATTTTTCGGAATTAATTTAATTAATTAATTATTTTTGAAAATTCAACAGGGATGGCCAATGACCGGAATATTATGCTGATGACTATGGCGAAATCCGTTTATTTAATCGGGCTTTATTTTGAGCTAAATTGAATTTTTAATATTTAATAATTAATTTTCGAAATTAATTTAAATTTTTTTGGAAATTAAGAATTTGATGGCCGACGACCAAAATTTCGTGTTGATCGTCGTGGCATAGTCCGTTTATTTAATTGATCTTTATTTTGTGCTGAAATGAATTAATTGTGATTATAAGATTATTTTCTGGATTAATTAATTTGGAAAATTAATTGAGTAATCGGGTGTCGGTTGATAGCACCAAAAGTGTTTTGGTGGACGCAAATAATGGTGGGATTTGTATAATCGAAGTCATTATATTTTGGCTAAGGACAATCGTGTACCACGCACAATATTTTATCAATGATGATAAAAGATGAGAAGAAATTATGTGTGATGTGGCTCGGTGATTATTACATCGCTTTGGCATGTAGGATGCCTTAGAGAAGGCACATAAATTGTTGAGTATTGATCATAACCGTGTGGCGATAATTGATCATGCCTGTGTGGCGATGATTGATCATGCCCGTGTGATGATGATTGATCATGCCCGTGTGGCGATGATTGATCATGCCCTTGTGACGATAAGTGATCATGCCTGTGTGGTGATAATTGATCATGTTTGTGTGGTGTAGATCGTACCTGTGTGGTTGTAATTCTGTGTGTCGAGTATCATGCCCGTTTGGTTGAAAGTAATTGGAATGCCTAAGAGTATGCATATAAAGTGCTTATTGTACATCACCTTGGCGAATAGACGCCCGAGAGCATTACTGTAACTCGGTGACTGAGTGTACCATTGGAGATTATATGGTGTGGAGTGAGATGACCTAGAAATGGTCCAACTGACATGTAATCGACTAGATCGATTGATCATTGCTTTGATCTGATGTTGTGATATGATTGATTGAATGGAATTGACCGTGAGTGGTTTTGTTTGCGTGTGATTGAGTGGATCGATTGATTGAGATGTTGATCTGTGATGTGATTGTTTTGGTGCCTATTGAACTATACTAATATGCAGGTGGAATTTGAGGCTAAGGTAAGTCTTCTGCCCTGTGTGTGTATAGGTAGCCCGGTTAGCGTATTGGTTTCCTAATTGAGTCTTAGTGAGGTAGAACTCGCTGAGACGTAGTCTCATCCCGGTTTGGAAAAAATATTTCAGGACCCCGATGAGGAGTTGAGGAGGAGGAATCAAAGAAGGAGAACTCTAGAGTGAAACTGAGGAAGATAATGATCTGAGTGAAGAGGAGTCAGAGGAGGATCGGGATGATTTTGAGTATGATTCAGATGAGGATTGAAATCCCATCTCTTTGTGAACCCTTTTGTTTATGTGTAGATAGAGTGTGACTTTGAAACTGTGAATAGTTTGTGAAGTGCTCTATATAATGCCATGTATAAAGGTTTGGTTGTAGATTTCAATATGAAAGATATAGCCTGCTTTTCTATTCCATTATTTTATTGTCTGGGGATTTATAATTGTTTCCACATGTACTTAATAATTGAAAGGGTCGGCGATACATAGTTCTGGGATATCGCATTATAAAATTGACCGAGTTAGAAGGATGTGTGCGTGCCCGAGGATTGGGGCGTGACAAATCGACTATTTGGAGATTGAAATTTCGTTTGAACATTTCATCAAACACTTGGTACTCGTTAAACCACCCCAACCATTTCCATATTTGTGGTCTTCAATCTTAACTAATAAGCAAATCTTGCTTCCTGGTTCCTTTTGCAAGGAGACCAAGAAATTATCCTCTGGAAATGCATGGAAGTTCGCTCATTCGAACTGGAAAATGAGATTTGTAAAGAAAAAACAGACAATGAAGGTTTTTGTTGGTCTCCAAAATTAGACTCTAGGACCTCTTTTGTCAACCAATTTAAGACCAAACCCAACCATATGTATTCTAGTTTAGGGTACATATTATTTGTTTCCTCAATTTTCTCTTATTTTTACTCAAAAATGCTCAAGTTCTCTCATCCATGACCAACTAAGCTCAACACTTAACAAAATTTTTAGACTTCTTCCATTGATCACCAAGAAGGCATTTTTCGGGGAGCTTTAGGAGGCTTTCCCAATTTCCATTTGGGATGTGTGACCTATGGTTGAAAAGATCTTTTTCAAGTTTCACTCTCTAGTTGAAGATTTTGTCTATTTTTGGCTGTAAATTTGTAAAAACTTCACTTTTCTCTCCAAGGGCCGGTTTGAAGTTTCTGTGTTAAGTGTTTTGAGTTGCTTGTGGGGGTGTGTTTTTAGAATGATCGTGAGCTCCCCGTAGTGCTTCTTGTCTCCTACCTTTTACGACCAAAAAGAGGCCACTTCAAAGATCTTATTTATTAAATTAAGCAATTTTTTGGTCGGTCTTTGTCCACCTACCAAGCCTGCTGACTGAGCTACTTCAACAACTTGGCCAAATTTTCAACTTTTGCAACTATTGAGTGTGTGGAATTTGCTGCGATTTTCATGTGCCTCATCAACTTATCCCTAGCCAATTTTTGTCCACTTGCGCTCTTGATTATGATCTTCCATTACGGGCAGAGATCAAGCTGATTGGTAGTTGAGTAAGATATGGTAGGACCACAAAGTTGCCTACTCAGTAGCTTCGAATTGAGACTAAATCGTGGACTGGGTTTTGACAGCTGGTTTAAGTGTTTTAATCCATCAATTTGGTCGTAATTTCTTCTTAATTAGCAAGCTTGCGTGTAGTTCTTTAAGCCATTTGACCATACTTTATCATTCTCTTTTCCCAACTTTGCGAAAACATCCCTCAAAGTTAGGTATTGTCTTGCTCGAGAATGTCCAATTCAATGTAATTTGGTCCTTTCAGCTCGATTTGATAAATTTGACCTAGCCCAAGTTTAATTTCAACTTTATTGGGGGCCAATATGATGATTTAAGGGCTTGGGCGAAATTTTGTAAACTTTGCGAATTGGTCCCTCAACTTTTGGAAATTGCATTTTAGCTCCAACTTGCTGTTTTAATTCCAATTTGACCCTGGGCTTTGGTATTCACATTCAAATCCTCAGCTCTAACACTTTTTTTTTTAAATTTCAAGAAAAGAAAAAATAAATGCATTTAAAAACTATATTAAATGCTTAGGTAATCTATACGTAAAAATTTCAAGAAATTTTTTTGTGAAAGAACAAGTTCTCACTTTTTCGGAAATGATCTTTGGGCAAAAGTTTAGTTGTCAATAACCACTAATTGTTCAACAACTATCAATAAATTAAACGTATACTTATGTTTCCTAGACACATGACTGCATGCTTAAGCATGTTACTGTCCGTAGATTCTTTGAATTCACAAGCCATTTCGAAGATGTACTCTACTGAAAGTCCTTTATGAGAAGGATGAGAGTGACTCTTATGTCCATGTGGGCATATATCCCGTAACGAACATTAGAGAGCTTGTTATCATATCTACCCGTAGAGGTCAAGGAATCCGATTTACCAATGCCACCTCGGCATTAATAAAGATCTGCTGGATTTAATGGGATAACTCACGTGTGAAAGTATGTAGAAGGTGATTACTTTCTCTTTGGCTATAGGCAGAAGCAAGGAGTTGGGAGAATATCTTAATTTCTGATTATTTTGTCTAGTCCTTATTAAGGAAAACAAACGAAGGTAACGAGAAAGAATGCAGAGACAGAGCACCGTACAGCTTTTGTTGTTACCACCAAGAGAATGACTTGCATTTTACTAGGAAGTGGAGAAGTCCATCTTGAAGTGTTGTTGCTGTCGACCCAAAACTGGATTTTTCTGCATCTATTTCTGCGGTGAAATTATGACATGATGTCTTAGTCTTCACTTCTCTGCTTCCCCACATTATGTCTTGAAGCAAACTGAATTGGGTATGTTTGTGCTTTGACAATATTCAGGCTAAAGCTGGAGCTGGCTTGGACTGTCAATGGTGAGTACTTTTTCTCACCCTTGAGATGTAGTCTGATCTCTTTACTGAATGGGAAATTTGATGGCTCTTTGATCTGTTGACTCTTTTCACTTGCTCAAAAAATGCAAACAATGAAATATGGAGGCATATGCTGCCGTCAAGTTTGCTGATGCATGCCTGCATGGGTCGAGGGGCGATGCTGGCATTGCCGAGTTTGCGTTTATTGCTTCTCAGGTTTGTGCTTTTAAAGAACTCATCCAGATCCAATACTTTTACTTCTCTCAAATTCAAACCGAACTAACCAATGAGTTTCTTTATTGTTGTCCCCAGTTTCAGGTGTGTTGGTTTTTGATGTATCGATCTTGCTGTTTTTAGACTAAAGTTTCTCTGTTTTTTTATACTGTTCTAGTTTATTTTTCTCACTTAGTCAATTATGTTATGCAGTTGTTGTTGTGTTATTTAGGAAGTTAAGCACTTGTTCGGGGTGCGTTACAAGCTGAACGTGTGTGTGTGTGTGTGCAGTTATTTTTTTTTTTTTGGTTTAAGTCGTGTTACGTACTTGACTTTTTATTAGAACTGCAGAAAGACAGTTTCCATGCTCTGTTCTCTCTGTTTCCTCTGTTTTTTTTTCATCTTTCTTCCTCGATAACTATAGTTCTGGTTTTTCTGCTTCTTTGCTGCTTTAATCAGAATCAACGGTGGTATCGAGCATCGAATGATCTTGAGGGACTGTGAAGTGAAGCAAGTATTGTAGTGCAAAGAGGTTAGAGGGTGATGGAGATAGGTTCAAGTGGTTTTCTGCGATGGCTTCTCCGGTATTTCTTGGAGAGAATTATCAAGCATGGGCTGTTAAAATGAAAGCATTTACGGAGGGTCATGATCGTGGGAAGCCGTGGAGGATGACTATGAAGTTGCTCCACTTCCAAATAATCCGACCATGAATCAAATCAAGCTTCATAAAGAGAACCACAAGGAAAGCCAAGGCAAAATCTTGCACAGTATGCTCTGTCTCGCCTACTATCTTCACCAGAATTATGAAGTGTGACTCTGCGAAGGTCATATGGGATTTCTTGAAGGAAGAATATGAAGGAGATGAGAAATAAGAGGTATGAAGGTGCTGAATCTCTTGAGAGAATTTGAGAGACAGCAAATGAAGGAATGCGAGTCGATGAAGGAATACTCGAGATAGGCTAGTGGGAATAGGCGATAAAATCGAGTTTTGGGAACCGATTTGAGGGATGATAGGCTTGTTCGGGAAGATCCTAGTGTCTCTTCCGGAAAAATTTGAAGCTACTATAGCTTCTCCGGAAAACACAAGGGATTTGGCTGATATAAAACTTGCGAGTTGCTGAATGCTTTGCGAGGCACGGGAGCATAGAAGACTAATGAGGAGAGAATATCATGTTGAGGGGGCATTGCAAGCCAAAGTAAAGCAAAATGATGGAGGCAAAGGGAAGAAATGGATTCAGTTTAAGGGAAATGTTGCTGATTCGAAATTTTTGCCTAAAGAAGGAAATGCTGGTGGATCTAGCAAATGGAAAAATAATAAAAGGTCATGTCAGTACTGTGGTGGAACCAACCATCAATCCTTTAGATGCTGGAAAAGGCCAGACGCGAGGTGCAGAAGATGCCACAAGTTGGGTCATATGGAAGCTATTTGCAAAGGGAAAGCCTATCAGCAAACGGGGAGAAGCACAAGTGGCGGTGAGTGAAGTTGATGAAGAGCACTTATTTGTTGCTTCAGCTGGTGAATATTCAGTCGAAAATAGTACATGGCTGATAGATAGTGGTTGTACTAATCACATGAATGGCAACTTAGAGCTATTCAAGAGCATAAACAAAACAAAAAAGTCAAAGTCGGGTGGCAATGGACAGCATATTGAAGTTCAGGGTAAAGGTGTAGTTGCTGTTAAAGGAAACCAGGGGGTGAAGTTAATCAAGGATGTCCTCTTTGTGCCAAATATTGACCAGAATCTGTTAAGTGTTGGTCAGTTAGTGGAGAAGGGCTATATAGTGAAGTTCGAAGGAAGGGAATGTCTCATTAAAGATACTGACAGCAATGAAGTCTTGAGAGTTCAAATGAGGGATAAAAGTTTTGTGTTCAAGCCAAATGAGATGCAGCGGATGGCTTTGAAGTGTACGAAGAGAACATAGAGTGTGGCACAAAAGATTGGGGCATGTTCATAGGAGGAGTATGCTGGTTATGCAGAAAAATGGCACAGTAGATGATTTACCAAGCTTGAAGGAAGAGCTTCCACAATGCGGAACACTGCATTCTTGGCAAACAAGCCAGATTTCCCTTCAAAGGAGGAGTCTCGAAGACATATCAAAAGCTGGAATTAGTTCACACTGATGTGTGTGGACCTATGTCTGAACCTTCTTTAAGTGGAAGTAGGTATTTTATTACTTTTACTGATGATCTGACTAGAATGAGCTGGATCTATTTTCTGCAAGCTAAGACTGGAAGTAGCTGATGTATTTATGAAGTTTAAAGCATTAGTTGAAAATCAAAGTGGGAAGAGAATCAAAGCTCTCGGGTCGGACAATGGATTCCGAGTATACAGCTAACAAATTCAAGGCGATTTGTGAGCTAGCTGGAATTGTACAGCAATTTACAGCCCCTTACTCACCTCAACGAGAATGGAGTTAGTGAGAGGAAAAATAGAAGCATTATGGAGATGACCGGATGTTTGATGCGGAAAAGAATTTGCCAAAAAGTTTTGGGCTGAGGCAGCCAACACTTGCTGTATTTCTTTTAAATAGATTACCTACAAAAGCTTTAGAGAAACTAACACCTCTCGAGGGCTGGCAAGACACTAAACCTTCTGTGAAAAATTTGAAGGTTTTGGAAGTTTGTGTTATACTCATATTCTGATGTCAAAAGGGATAAGCTTGATAAAAAGGCTGAGATTGGAATTTTTGTTGGATATAGCTCTCAATCAAAAGCTTACAGAATTTTCTATCCAAAGACAAGGAAGATTACTGTGAGCAGAGATGTTATGTTCTTAGAGGAAGATGAATGGAATTGGTTAAATGGAAGGAACACTGAATTGAAGCACTTTGAAAGACAACCTGAAACGATGTGGAGACTAATGAAATTACGGGAAATGGAAGAAAGTATAGATGATGAACTGTAAGAGGCACAAGGACACTTGCTGAGATCTATGAAAGGAGTAATGTGGCTGTGCTCGAACCATCAAATTTTGCTGAAGCCAAGGAAGATCGAAGTGGTTTGCAGCAATGCGGGAGGAGATGAAAATGATTCAAAAAAAAAATCAGACTTGGGAATTGGTAGACAGGCCATTAAATAAGAATGTAATTGGAGTTAAGTGGGTCTTTAGGAAAAAACTCAATCTGATGGCTCGTTAACAAGTATAAAGCAAGGCTGGTTGTTAAAGGCTATGCTCGGGTATGGGGAGTAGACTATTCTGAAACTTTTGCTCCGGTTGCAAGGCTGGACACAGTAAGACTCTTGTTAGCTGTTGCAGCCGATAAGGGTTGGACTATTTTTCAGCTTGATGTCAAGTCTGCATTTTTAAATGGTGAGCTTGAAGAGGAAATTTTTGTTGAACAACCTGAAGGGTTCTGTGTTAAAGGGCAAGAAGAGAGTGTATACAAATTGCATAAAGCTTTATATGGACTGAAGCAAGCTCCAAGAGCCAGTATGGAAAAATTGATCGATATCTCTTTGGATTTAGGTTTTAAAGAGCTTGAGTGAGTTCACTCTTTATATTAAGAAAGTGAATCATAGTGTGGTAGTTCTATCTCTATATGTGGATGATCTTTTGGTAACAGGAAATGATGTTCAGCTGATAGAAAATGTTAAGCAAGGCCTATTTGCTGGTTTTGAGATGACAGACTTAGGAAAAATGGCTTACTTCTTAGGTCTGGAAATCAAGCAAAGTCCTTATGAAATCTTCATTTGTCAGAGGAAGTACTTAAAGGAAATTTTGAAGAAATTTCAGATGGAAGAATGTCGAAGTGTCAGTACACCTATGGCAGCAAAAGAGAAATTGCAGAAGAATGATGGAACTGAAGCTGTGGATGTTTCGATGTACAGAAGTCTAATAGGTTGTCTCATGTACCTCACAGCAACCAGACCAGACATTTTATTTGCTGTAAGTGTTCTGTCCAGATTTATGAGTGATCCAAGTCAGCTTCATTTGATTGCAGCTAAGAGGATTTTAAGGTATTTAAAAGGAACCATGTTTTTTGGAGTGAAGTTTCAAAGGAGTCTAGAATTCAATTTACAAGGTTATTCTGATAGTGATTGGGCTAGCTCGATGGATGATATGAAGAGTACATCAGGGTACTGTTTCAGTTTAGGATCAGCTTGTTTCACTTGGTGTTCTAAAAAACAAGAAATTGTAGCTCAATCTACTGCTGAAGCAGAGTTTATAGCTGCTACTGCAGCAGCAAATCAAGCCTTATGGCTGAAGAAGATAATGAAAGATCTTTGGCTGAACTTCAATGAATGTATCAAGATCAATGTGGATAACCAAGCTGTAATTGCAATATCTCAGAACCCAGTTTTCATGGCAAAACTAAGCATTTCAAGGTCAAGTTCTTCTTTCTACGTGAGGTGCAACAAAATGGTGAGGTCATGCTGATTTATTGCAGATCTGAAGATCAACTTGCTGATATGTTCACTAAACCACTTCAAGCTGGAAGATTTGAGGCATTGAGAAAGAAAATTGGAGTATGCAGCAGCTACTAATCCGAGGAGGAGTTTGTTGGTTTTTTGATGTATCAGTACTGCTGTTTTTAGACTAAAGTTTCTCTGTTCTGTTTTTTATACTGTTCTAGTTTATTTTTCTCACTTAGTCAATTATGTTATGCAGTTGTTGTTGTGTTATTTAGGAAGTTAAGCACTTGTTCAGGTGCAGTTACAAGCTGAACGTGTGTGTGTGTGTGTGCAGTTATTTTTTTGGTTTAAGTCGTGTTCTGTACTTGACTTTTTTATTAGAACTGCAGAAGACAGTTTCCATGCTATGTTCTCTCTGTTTCCTCTGTTTTTTTCATCTTTCTTCCTCGATATCTATAGTTCTGGTTTTTCTGCTTCTTTGCTGCTTTAATCAGAATCAACAAGGTGAGTGACCTTCCGTTCTTTGCATAAAAGTGCATCTTGGTCATGCTGGCGCAGAGGAGGTTCTTCCCCTTGGCCCACTGAATGCGTACAAAAGGTCTGGAGTTTTATCTCGAAATTTTTACGTCTGCTTTGATTACACCAAAGGAAAATGAAGTTTCTTAATTTCTGCTTTTGTTTGTTATCCTGTAGAGCTGGCTAGAAAAAGGCAAAGAAAGAGTTGGAGTTGGTTGAGAGTATTCAGTAGCGCATTTCAAATATCAAGAAGTGACCGATTTAAAGACGTGGCTTTTTGCAACAAAAAAAGATGTCCTCTTCATTGTTTCCGGTTATTTTCTACACAAAATTGGTTATCGGGAATAACCTGTTCAGATCTAGAAGGATATCGAAATTTATTTGGCATAGCTGACGTAGAAAAATCACCGGTTTTATTTGTCTAGATGTATCGTACTTAATTTGTTATTTGTGTAATAGCAAGACGGACGGCTGTTTGTATATCATTGTTCCATGTCCATCTTTCTTGTGTTCGCTTTCTCCCGACTTTCTTATGCACCTGCAAGGTCACCTCCTAGTGGCACTCTCGGTTGTGCAGCGTTCACAATATGCAAATGAGAAACAGAGGTTGCTGAATAAGCTGAAGCTCGTCTTTGGCACTGGGCTTGCCTCTAGAGATTCGCCCTAATAACCGGCGGCAATATCTCACATCAAGTTTTCTTTACACGGAGTACTCCGATTAAAAGATTACCTACTGAGTTCATTTATTTTTGCATGAAAAAACAATTGATTTGCATAAAAGACCAAAAAAAAAGAGACAAAAAGCCTTAGAACATTATCTTGAAGTTGGACGGGCATCATGGAATTTGCTGCAGTACATGTCTAGTGGCTACTTGCTCATCACCGACTGATGACGAATGAGTCTTGCTTCAAGTGGTAAAAATAATTTGAAATGCGGTTTGCAAGTCTTGCTCTATTAGTCCTGAAATTATTTTACATTGCAATGACAATTTGGAAGATATTGACAGAAGTGACAGAGCATTTGGATCTAGATTAAGAGCCTTGTGCCCTACGAGAGAAGTTGGACTGCGGCATAGCAAGAGCAGGGTCACTCCTGGCTTTTGGAACCCTTAATATGTTTTTTAGAGAGATGAGCTCTGCTACACCACTTTCCAGTGTTGTGGGTAGAGGAGTGGGATGGAGTAATGATGCCGCAATTGGCTCGGAGTCGTCAACCAACGCCATCAAAAATTGAATGGAGCACATGTGATCTCGATAACTAGCGTATGGATTCGCATTAACCTTACGCTCTCATGTAGGCTCGGAGAGTGCAAACAGATCCCAAGTCGACTAGATCCAACCGGAAAAACTGGAGATAGACTGCCTCTGTTCCTATGTCATGGTGAGCCAAAACACTATTGGCAGTTTAGCATAACGATAAACTGTAGAATAATAGATGGTGTTGTGGATCTACGTTGATGATTTGGTGGTTTTTGCTACCCCTAATTTTCGAGCCTTTCAACACATATTTTTTACAATTTCATCAGATATCGTGTAGGTTTTATGGATGTCTTCCTGTCACGTGTAACCATCATTTTCTCCCCTTCAAAAACTTAGGCATGGCTTAGCTCTCAAATAATAATTTGAACCATCTTCGCATGGTTTGATCAGGTTGTGAGACTTCGGACTCATCTTTGAAGCGTAACAAAAGGTCTAAAGAAAAGAAGATTCTCAAAACTAAATATTGGACAATGAATCAGTTAAACTGACCTAAAATTTGATTAGGACACGTTGAAAAAACCTTGGGGGCTAGTTTTAATCAGTAATGAATCGGTCTAGAAGACCTCGAATCAATCAGTCACAGCATTGGGCTAGTTCCTTTTATAGTGGTATTGAACTGCTCTCACTAACGAGGTATTATAAATTCCAGGATGATTTTATTAGCTCAAAGGAAAATTAATCTGATTCTAGTATGTTCTTTGCTAGTCACTCTTTTTCGAGACAATGCCATGAAAGCCAAAACGGGTTTTCCTTTCCTTAGGATAGCATAGACGTTTGCTAAAATATCTCATCATTTTCTTAAGGGCTTGTGACAAGCTTCAAAGTTTTGAAGCTGCCTAAGGAATACACCGTTACAAGAAAGCTTTTTTTCCTCAGACACATGACTGCATCCTTAATCATGTTAGAGCTCTAGATCCTTTAAATTTACCGGCCATTTTGAAGATATACTCTGCCAAGAACTTTCTATATGAGAAGGATGAGATTTTCTCAAGAATCACATCGTTGGTTACATGTGGGCATATATCTTTCTCAAGTCAACTTTATGGCGTGAAGCCTTTACCTATGCACTGTCATGAACAGAAGAGAGCTTGATATTATCTCTACTAGAATTTGATTACCGCAACCTTGAAAATTTTTCCATTACCGCTGCCCTAAGAAATGTGTTAATATAAAGATTTTTGTCCAAATTATTGGGAAACCTTGCACGTGAAAGTATGTAGAAGGTGATCACTTTGTCTTGGGCTATTGGTAGAAGCAAGCAGTTTTGGAGGGTACCTAAGTTTCTGATTATTTTGTCTGGTCCTCTGGTCCTCATTAAGGAAAACAAAGGAAGGTGACAAAAAAGACTATAGAAACATAGCACCGTATACATCTCTCGCTGTTATATTAAGAGAATGATTTGCATTTTGATGATAAGAGGAGAAGTTCATGTGGTGACAGGATTGTTAGATATATCAGATTTTCTAAAAGTGATTGCTGATTTCTAACCGAAACTGTATGATTTTTGCATCTGTTTCCACAATGAAATTCTGACATGACATCTTAGGCTTTGCTTCTCTGCTTCCTTACATTTTTGTTCTGAAGCCAACTGAATTGTGTACGTTTGTGCCTTGACAACTATCAGGCTAAAGCTGGAGTTGGCTCGGCAACTCTCTCGATGGTCAGTCCTTTTTTTGGCCCTTGGGATGTAGTTTGATCTCTTTCATGACCAGGCAATTTGATGGCTTTTTGATATGCGGACTCTTTTCATATGCTAAAATAATGTGAAAATGAAATATGCAGGCATATGCTTCTGTGAAGTTTGCTGATGCATGCCTGCGTGGGTTGAGGGGTGATGTGGGTATTGTCGAATGTGCATTTGTTGCTTCTCAGGTTTGGTGCCTTGAAAGAACTTATCGAGATTTGAAAATCTTTGTATTTCTCTCTGAAATAGCTAGTATAAGCACCTAAAGGGGGGGTGAATAGATGAAAAATAATTTTCGAGATAAGAGAGCAATACTAAGCAGACAATAGAAAGGAAATTCTCCTTTAGTTAACAAAACGAATTATGATCAAAGTAAAGTAGAGAGTAGGGAAGAAAAAATTGAACACAAGGTTTATAGTGGTTCGGCTTATTCTAAGCCTACGTCCACTCTTCCGCACTGACAGCCCACCGGCTGGATTTCACTATGAACAAAAGAGATGTTACAGCAATATTCTCCCTTGATTCCACAGTGTAGATACTCTACCACACTTCCTCAAGGTTTCTCACGAATATAGACTCTCTTTTGCGTACAAGATTTCGCTCAGTAAATGAATTGACTAAGAACAAAGAGTTTCAGACTTTGGAATTCTTCTATTGTGCACACACTCGAACAACTGTAACGTCTTCCTTATATACTCCTTTATGCCATCATACCCGTTAGCACTTACCAAAGGAATTCTTCTAACCTTCTCGTTGGACAGAATCAATTAGGAAGATCATTCGAGCTATTTAAGGAACATGTCGATAGCCCATAAATCCTGCTCGCCCATACAATCAGGATTTTGGTTTCCATAAGTAGAACCTTCCAAGTATACTTCGCTAATCATCGGATCCTTAATCAATCTTGATTCGAATAAATGATTCTGTTATGTCATATCCAGCCAAGAGATCTTCGTCAGTCGATAAGGTCAAATCCTTAACGAAACATCCAGTCTTGGATAGACCTTCTTCGACAAACTAGAAACTGTCAATGAGAATAGACTTTGAGTCTTGAGTCTGGCAGTCTGGAGGTCTTCAAACTTTAAATAGTAGAGTCTGCAAATCTTCAGACTAGACTGATGGAAACGTTTTGTCAGCTTCAAAACACTTCACGAAGATTTCTCCAACAATCTCCCCCTTTTTGATGGTGACAAAACTTTCCTGCAGATTTGGATAACTTTGACCTGCAAAACATTACTCAAGCAAATATGGATATCTCATAAAGATAAATGGCTTAATGATAACACTAGAATCCGCAACCACAGAAAATAAGTTAGTCTTGCATGTGAGTAAAGCCATTCATAGGATACCAATAGTACTTAATATAAGCAGTCAAACCCAAATCCTAAATTCAGTCCACATTCAGACACAAAAGTCAAGTCAAACATCAAAACAAACATCAAAAGTTCAAGTTCAAAGTTTCAAATCTTGCATCTCTCCCCCTTTTTGTCATCATAAAAAAGGTTGAGATGGAAAGAGAATGGAATCAAGATTGCTTGGGAACACGAACAAGTTGGAAATCTCCCATTGACTGGACAATGCCTTCCAGGTTTTTCAATTATTCCTTCAGTTGAGCTACATCTTCACCCTTAGCATTTGCTTGAATCTGAAGAGCAAGGGTTTGGATCTGATCATTCAAAGAAACTGAAGAAGCTTGACCTGCATTCTGCAAATTCTGAACTTCGCATCCCAGAGCATATATCTGACCCCGCATTTCCAAGAGAACATCAAGAATTCTGCGAAAATCTGCTGAATTATCAGTATGCGTATTGGCTTCTGCACGATCAGATGGAGTAAAGGCAGATGATGGCAAATCAGCATAGTCACGCAGATTGGGCGATGAAACATCATGTCCCTCCTCAGGAAATTGAGAGGCATAGATGTCCTCTGGATCTGTTGCTGGAGAGCGACCGACTTCCTTCATTGGTAGCGTGGATATGAGGACATTTCTCTTTTCTCACGGTCTCCCCCTATTTCCAGTCTTCAGGTGGAGAAGAGTGTTCCTCATGCTCTCATTCCTCTTGATTTCCTCTTTCCTCTTCTTCTTCTTCTTCTTCTTCTTCTTCTTCTTCTTCTTCAAATCTTCTTCAAATCTTTCCTCCTCTGCATCTCTTTTTTTAGCTTTTCGCTCCTCTGTTTCTTTCTCCTCTGCTTCTTTCTCTTCTGCTTCCAAATCTTCTCTTTCTCCAGTCCTCTGTTCTGTGTCTTTCTCTTGTCGTTCCATTGATTCTTGAACAGAACGACTCAGGTTCTTCAATGCCATAGCAGAAATGGTGACGTCATCCTCATCTTCTTCATCTTCAACGATGAGAGCTCTTCTTTTCTTGGATGGAGCAACCATGGGCTCCTTCGCTTTTCTTTTTGCTACCGAAGAGACTTAATGAGTTTTGATAGGAGTTTTCTCCTTGAATTTCTCCAATGCCTTGTTGAGTTCCTTCAGACGCATTTTAGACACCATTTTCAGTCCCACCACCATTTGATCACAAGATCGAACATAGAGAATTCGTGGAGGCTAAACATTCAAATATCTAAATAACTTTGTCACAAGAGCTGGATAAGGAAGTTGACCCTTGTCCTTCACCATTACTCTATACATGTGGAATATAATAGTGTGAGGAAGAGAAAACTTTTTCCTAGCATTGATGGCATACATCAAATTTGCCTCTGAGTTTGAAACATCAGTTTTTGAAGTAGACTTTGGTCTGAGGCAATTAATCACAATCTTGTGAAGCAGAATGTTAAACGCACGCATCCTTGAGTAGGAAATCCTTCCCTCTGTCCTTCTATCCTTAACAAGTTCCAATGTAGCACGAGCAATAGACACATTGATAGGTTGATATCTCCTTATTTCAACCCCAATCACATCAGCCAACATATCTACATCCACCACATAATCCTGATCTCGGACAATAAAAGAGAATCTATTCGCATCCAGGAAACTGAGATTCGAATAGAAGTATGCAGTGAGTTCAACATAAGCTTCTATAGATTCAGAACAGAACTGTTCAAGTTGAAGAAGACTGAATTTTTCCCTCAAATTGACATTCACTGAGTTAAGGAAATCAAAATCTACACTTCTAGGGTTTATCACCCCACGCTTCAACAACTTAGAGTAAAGATGCTTGTGATCTTCCGATCGAAACAAGTCGGTCCTTTTTCCCTGAATTTTTGCCGCAACACTCATTCTCGGTTGAAACTGACTATACAACTTGTCATCATCATTCCCATCTGGCTTATTCAGCCCTCTAACACGCCGATCACTTGGGATATTAGCAAGGGTTTCTTCTGCCGACCCCGCAGGGGCAATTCCCAAACGTTCCATATTTCGTAAGAAGATGTACTCATTACCATACCATTTGTCCTTAAGAAACTCATCGATGTAGTTCAATGGAGTACCGCTCCTCTTTAGAGCACGATAAAGCTTATAAGTAAAATAGGGCTTATGAATTCTTACAGGTTCTACGCCTTCGATGATTTCTTCATTTTCTTGATGAGCAACATCCTGTGGACTAGATGGAGGAGATGGACGCTGCTGAGAATGTTGTGGGCTCTGCTGCTGACTAGGAGACTCTTCTTCCTCGGTGAGATCAAAGTGCGTAGGCCCCTCACACATTTGCTGCGGTCCCCTGTTTGCGATCCTCAAAGACTTCTTTTGAGACGACATCTTTCACAGTCTTTGAAAGATTCCAAACTTGACTTTCCCAAGAAAGATGACAACTTTTCGAATATTAAACAAGAGAAGAAGACAGGAGTGGAAGATCGATGCTTTTTAGGGTTTTTGGAGTAAAACGAAGAGGAACAGACAATATATAAGTCAGTCGAAGAGAGGCATACAAAACGTCGTAATGGAAAGTAAAAAGATGCCCTTTTAAAAATAACTACCATTTTCAAAAGAAAAAGATAACTGCCATTTTAAAAAAATTAACTCCTTTTTGAAAAAGAAAGATTGCGATAATCACAGAATAATAGCAAAAAATCAATTATGGATAGATGATCGTACCTTTTCGAGATTTAATCTGAGAGAGAATAAAATAACTTACAGTAAAAAATCTTGTTTGTTTGAGTCTGAGAGTCTCTAGACTTTAACTTCTTCAAACCTCAAGATGTTGAGTTTGGAACGAATAACTTCAAATTGATTTTTCTCCAAAGGCTTTGTAAATATATCCGCCAGTTGGTTCTTTGAGTCAACAAACTAAATCGAAACTTCTCCATTTTGAACATGATCTCTAATGAAGTGATGTCGAATCTCTATATGCTTTGCTCTTGAGTGAAGAATTGGATTTTTGGTGAGATTGATTTGGTGTTGTCACGCTAATCTTCGTGCATGAATCTTCAATTCCCAAGTCTCTTAGCTGTTGTTTTATCCACATAATTTGTGAACAACAACTTCCAAGAGCTACATACTCTGCTTCTGCTGTAGAAAGAGCTATTGTATTTTGCTTCCTTGAAAACCAAGACACCGTCCTGCTTCCAAGTAGTTGACAGTACCCGAGGTGCTCTTTCTATCAACTCTGCAAACAGCTAGATCTACGTCTGAGTATCCAAGAAGAGTAAAGTCTCCATTTTTAGGATACCAAAGACCAAGACTTGAAGTTGATGCAATGTATTTGATAATACGCTTTGCAGCACTTAGATGAGATTCTTTAGGGTCTGCTTGAAATCTAGCACAAATGCAAACACTAAACAAAATGTCAGGTCTAGACATAGTAAGATAAAGAAGTGAAAGAACCAATGATACTCCTGTATAGCTTCTAGTCAACTTTCTTTCCTCCTTCATCTTTGTCTATCTTTAAAGAGCTTGACATTGGTATATCAGTCTTTTTGCAATTTTCCAGTCCAAACTTTTTGACAAGATCATTAACATATTTTTCTTGATGAATAAAAGTCCCTTCCTTCAATTATTTCACTTGAAGTCCAAGAAAGAAGGTTAGTTCACCCATCATGCTCATTTCAAATTCATCCGGCATAGACTTAGAGAATTTCTTGCACAAACTTTCATTAGAGGATCCAAAAATAATATCATCAACATATATTTGAACAAGCAGAAAACTTTTGTTTTCTCTTTTGATAAATAGAGTAGTGTCTACTTTACCTTTTACAAAGCCGTTTTGAATTAAAAACTTACTCAGCCTATCGTACCAAGCTCGAGGTGCTTGCTTTAAACCATATAAGGCCTTTTTCAGTCTACATACTAAGTTTGGTTTCTTGGGTCTTCAAACCCAGGTGGTTGTTCCACATAGACTTCCTTATGGATAAATCCATTCTTGAAAACACTTTTGACGTCCATTTGGAATAACCTGAAATTCTTATAATAAGCAAAAGCAAGTAATAATCGAATTGCTTCTAACCTTGCTACTGGTACGTAAATCTCGTCATAGTCTATCCCTTCTTCTTGCATATATCCCTTGGCCACGAGTCTTATTTTGTTTCTTACGACCTTTCCTTTCTCGTCCATCTTGTTTCTGAAAACCCATTTAGCTCCAATAATAGATTTATCTTTCGGTTTAGGAGTTAACTCCCAGACATCATTAATGCTGAATTGCCTGAGTTCTTCTTGCATAGCTTCAATCCAGCTTTCATCAGATAAAGCTTCTTATATGTTTTTGGGTTCTATTTCAGAAATAAGAGCCACAGCACTAGACTCTTCGCGCCTTTTAGATCTTGTGCGAATTCCTTCATTAATGTCGCCAATAATGAGATCTTTGGGATGACTGAACTTATGCTTCCAGTTACTGGTTGGTTTGTCGGATTGATGATCACCTCCTTCATTTGAATCTTCAATAATCACTTGTTGCTGGTATTTCAAAGTCTGAGCTGCTTCTTGAGATTTAGACTTTGTAGAGTCTGGAGCAGGTTCAAATTCTTCAAGATGAGTTTGTATAGATTCATTTTGCATAGAATCTTGGAATTTGACATTCATTGATTCCTCCATAGATTTAGTCTTCTTGTTGTAGACTCTGTAGACTTTGCTTGAGATTGAATATCCAAGGAAGATGCCTTCATCTGATTTTTATTCAAACTTGCCAACTCGATCATTTGAATTTTTCAATATAAAGCATTTGCATCCAAACACATGAAAATATGAAACAATATGCTTCTTTTCTTTGAATAACTCATAGGGTTTTTTTTTTTTCCAGAATAGGCCTTAGAAAAACTCTATTAATGATATAACATGCTGTAGAAACTGCTTCAGCCCAAAATCGTGAAGAGATGTTACTTTCAATTAAAAGAGTTTTAGCCATTTCTTGAAGCGACCTATTCTTTCTTTCCACAACTCTGTTTTGCTCTGGAGTATATGGAGAGGAGAACACATGCTGAAAACTAGATTCATCACAAAATTTTGTAAAATCTTGATTTTCAAATTCACCTCTATGGTCTGTTCTTATACTTGAAATAACATACCATTTTTCATTTTGAACATTTTTAGCAAACTTTTCAAAGTAAGAGAAGGTTTTAGACTTACTTGCTAGGAAATATACCCAAGTAAATCGTGAGTAGTCATCCACAATTACTAGGCAATATTTCTTACCTCCAATGCTCTGAGTTCTGGTTGGTCCAAAGAGATCCATTTGCAGAAGCTGTAGTACACGATTAGTGGAAACTTGATTTATTGATTTAAAGGAATTTCTTACCTGCTTTCCCAATATGCATGGTGTACATAGATTAGACTTTTGGTATGATAGATTGGGTAGACCACGAACAAGCTTCTTTGCTGAAATTTTGGCTATCTGCTTCATATTGATGTGCCCAAGCTTTCTGTGCCATAAGTTCGCTTCGTCTTGAATTGAGATTAGACATTGCGATTAATCTGGTTTCACATCCAAGAGGTAGATATTTCCATGTCTTCGACCCATGAATGACTGAGTAGAATCTTTACTAGTTCATGAACATATTCCCTCTTGAAAGTTGATTTTGAAACTGGTATCACACAGCTGACTGATACTGAGCAGATTGTAGTTGAGTCCTTCCACTAAAGAAACATTGCTTATTGTGAGGTTTCCAATCTTTACAGTTTCAAATCCCACAATTTTTCCTTTGTTGTTTCCTTCAGATGAGACTTTTCCACCATTTACTTGAACGAGCTTTATGAAGCAATTTGAATCTCCTGTCATATGTCTTGAGCATCCACTATCCAGATACCATTTTACCTTCTTCTTGATAGTAACCTGCATTTAAAAAAGAGACTCAAACTTTCTTTGGTACCCATATTTTCTTGGGTCCATTGGTGTTAGTATGATATGTGGTTTTTGCCCAAACTTTCTTAACAAGTTTCCAAACCATATGACATTCTTTTTCAAAATGATCTGCACTATTGCACTTTGAACATCTGAGAGCATTGCGACCTACTGGTTTTACAAAGATCTTTTTAAAATGATTTTTGTAAGCGTCTCTTGAGGGTCTTTGCTTAATTCTTTCCTTCACTTTAGGAAAATCAATTAAAGGAATAGTTTCCATAGTCATTCCCAAACCAGATTTATTGAAATAAGGTCTTTGTACTGAAAGAATTTTCTCAAGTTTCTCAGATCCTATAGAAAATCTTTTGGAAACATTTGATATGTCATTTTTTAAAAATGCATTTTCTTTCGAAAGATTGTCTTCACTTTCTTTAAGAGTAGAAACATTCATGTCTAAACATTTCACCTTTTCTTTCAAAACATTTTCCTGTTGTTTTAGTGTAGTGTTTTCCTTTTTAAGTTCGGAAATCCTTTTAAAAGAAGTCTTAAGACTAAAACACAACTCATCAATGTATTTAGAAACTTTAATGGAGATTTTAAAGTTACTCACCTCAAATTCATTGTCCGAATCTGAGACAGTCTCGGAGTTTGAATCCGAATCCGATTGTGCCATTAGACATATATTGGCATAATCATCATCACTTTCTTCACACTCGTATCACTCCAGTTTTCGCTTTAAGAGCCTTTCGATACTTTTCAGCTTTTCCTTTCTTCTTCCTCAGAAGAGGATAGTTGGGTCTGATGTGTCCATTTTTCTTACATTCAAAGCAAACTACATCTTTGTTTGATTCATCATCCTCAATAGACTTAGTCTATTGCTTTTAAAAACTCTGTTTCTTTGGATTGAATCTTCTTCCTTTTCTGTTCAGCTTTTTGAATCTTCTTATCATGAGAGCAAGCTCCTCATCATCCATATCGTCTTCAGAATCTGTAACATCAGAATCATCATTGGATTTTAATGCAATGGATTTCTTATCTTTAAGATCTTCGTCTTTATTGATTCGCTCCACTTCATAAGACTGAAGAGTCCCAACCAACTCATCGACAGATAGTGGCATGATTCTTTGTGTCTTTCTTATTGAGGTCTTTATGTGATTCCAATTCTTGGAGAGTCCACGCAGTAGCTTGTTTACTTTCATGGGATCAGAAATTGGTTGACCTTGATTTTCAAGACCATTCACGATTTCTAAAAACGACTAAACATGTCGTTATAGATTCTCCCGATTTCATTTTGAAGGCTTCATATTGATCGAGGAGAATGTTGATTCTGGTCTCTTTCACTCGATCGGTTCCTTCATAGGTAATATGTAATCTATCCCAGACTTCTTTCGCTGAAACACAAGAAGATATTCTGTTATATTCAGTAGGTGACAAAGCATAATATAAAGAATAAATTGCTTTTGCATCAAGAGCTTGTCTCTTGATTATCTCTTCCTGAGTCATTTCACTAGACTCAACAGCTTGTTTTCCTCTCTCTAAGGCAGGTGCAACTTTAGGAATGATTCCTTTTTCTATAACGTCTCATTCTAGAGGATCCTTTGATCTTAGGAACGCCTTCATCTTGTTTTTCCATATGTTGTAATCATTTCCATCAAAGTAAGGCGGTTTGGTATTGCTTTCCCCTTCTACCAGCCTTGGAGCTAACATACTAGCTATGGATCTTTAACTCTAAAGTAAAACACTTCAACAAAGTGAGTACACAGACTTTGATACCAAATGAGATAGCTAGTATAAGCACCTAGAAGGGGGGTGAATAGGTGAAAAATAATTTCTCGAGATAAGAGAACAATACTAAGCAAACAATAGAAAGGAAATTCTCCTTTAGTTAACAAAACGAATTATGATCAAAGTAAAGCAGAGAGTAGGGAAAAGAAAATTGAACACAAAGTTTATAGTGGTTTGGCTTATTCCAAGCCTACGTCCATTCTTCCGCACTGACAGCCCATCGGCTGGATTTCACTATGAACAAAAGAGATGTTACAGCAATGTTCTCCTTTGATTCCACAGTGTAGATACTCTACCACACTTCCTCAAGGTTTCTCACGAATATAGACTCTCTTTTGCGTATAAGATTTCGCTTAGTAAATGAATTGACTAAGAACAAAGAGCTTCAGACTTTGGAATTCTTCTATCGTGCACACACTCGAACAACTGGAACGTCTTCCTTATATACTCCTTTATGCCATCATACCCGTTGGCACTTACCAAAGGAATTCTTCTAACCTTCCCGTTGGACAGAATCAATTAGGAAGATCATTCGAGCTATTTAAGGAACATGTCGATAGCCCATCAATCCTGCTCGCCCATACAATCAGGATCTCGGTTTCCATAAGTAGAACCTTCCAAGTATACTTCGCCAATCATCGGATCCTTAATCAATCTTGATTCGAATAAATGATTCCGTTATGTCATATCCAACCAAGAGATCTTCGTCAGTCGATAAGGTCAAATCCTTAACGAAACATCCAGTCTTGGATAGACCTTCTTCGACAAACTAGAAACTGTCAATGAGAATATACTTTGAGTCTTGAGTCTGGTAGTCCGGAGGTCTTCAGACTTTAAATAGTAGAGTCTGCAAATCTTCAGACTAGACTGATGGAAACGTTTTGTCAGCTTCAAAACACTTCATGAAGATTTCTCCAACACTCTCAAATCCAAAATGAAACCACCGATAATTTTCTTTGTTGTCGTCCCCATATTTAAGGTAACTGAGCTTCCGTTCTTTGCATCCAAAGTGCGCCTCGGTCGTATTGGGGCTGAGGAGGTTCTTCCTCTTGGCCCACTGAATGAGTATGAAAGGTCTGGAATTTTAATAATCCTGAGATATTTAAGTCTGCTCTAATTACACATCAAAGAAAGACAAAGTTTTCTAATTTCGGCTGTTGTTTGTTAACCTGTAGGGCTGGCTTGGAAAAGGCAAAGCAAGAGTTAGCAGAGAGTATTCAGAAGGGCGTTTCATTTATTAAGAAGTGAATGAGTTAAAGACGTTTCTTTTCGGAAAGAAAGAGATGGCCTCTCCATGGTTTCCGGTTATTTTCTACTAAGAATTGGTTCTTGGGAATAAGTGGTTTAGACCTGGGAAGACATCGAAGTTATTCAGCATAGCTGACTTAGGAAAAAATGGAGGATTTTCTTTTCTTGAATGTAATGCACTAGAATGGTGATGTGTAATAACGAGGTGGGAAAGCGTTTGTATATTATAGTTCTATGTCCATCTTTCTTGTCTTTGTCTTCGTGTTTGCATCTTGCGTTTTCGACTTTCTTATGCACCTGCAGTGTTGCCTCCGAGTTGCACTTCATTTGTGCAATGTCGCAATAAGCAAATAAGCGGGAGCCTGTTCTTGGCACTAGGCCTGAAGTTTAGGAGATTCAATTGCAGCTTTTTGTGGCTTTGTACATAAGTTCGTTCGTTTCATGGAAAATAATTTCCAGAAAAACGTTTTCCCGATTTTCCGGCATTCGTTTCATGGAAGATGAATTCCTTGAGGAAAATGTTTTCTATCAAAGGAAAAAAAGTCTTCTAAAGTAGAGGAAAATGTTTTCTACTTTTCAAAAGTGGAAAACATTTTCCTCACTTGATCTCTCTTACCTTATCCGTCTATAAATCCTTACTTCCTCCTCTCATTTCTTCTGCTTCTTTTCTTTTTTAATTCGAATTATTTTTTAATTTTCTTTTTCTTTTTAATTCGAATTATTTTTAATTTCCTTTTTTTTTTTTCTTTTACTTTTTTTTTATCATCTTCTTCTTTCTTAGCTAGTCGTCGGACCAGGTGAACCTCAAGCTCGTTGATCTCAAATTCATGCTCGTTGATTTGGCGAGCCTCGAGTTTGACGCTTGTGCTTATCAATTTGGGGAGTGGAAAATATTTTCCTTACTGAATATCGGAAAATATTTTTCGAAACATTTTCATGTTTTAGCAAAACATTAGAAAATATTGTCATTTTCCTGAAAATTGACTTATGGGAAAATATTTTCCGAAAATGATTCATTTTCCGCGAAACGAACGGACCCGTTTTTGGCACTAGGCCTGAAGTTTAGGAGATTCAATTGCAGCTTTTTGTGCTTTTCATACGTAAGATTTTAAGAGTCACACGAGCAAAGATAGCCATTCTAGAGGCCCTTCTTGGGTGGAAGGCGGAGAGAGTTAAAATTATCATTTGAACACAAAAAAGCACAAGTTTGAGAATTTTCAATTGGGGATGCCTCTTTGACTGATTCTCTCCCCAATTACCAGCACAATTTCTCAGACCAAGTTTTACTTACTCGGAGCATTTAAATTTAAAGATCAACCACTTCAAGCTCGAAATAATTATCTAATGAAAGATAATTCAGTTATCAATAATAATTTATACCAAATTTTCGATGGATAATGAAAATAGTTTGTATTCATTCATTTTAATATGTGATGTTAGCAATTAATTTTTTTAAAATTTAAAAAATTTATTTTCTTGAAGTAAGATGATCCTAGTGTTTTTCCACGGGTGTATCAGTCCTTTTCTTTTCCTTTGACTTGTGAAAGTTCGACTAAAATATCTTCCAACTGCAGAGTACACCCAAGGGGATGACGACTTAGATCCATAAAAATAATGCTGGAAGAGTGCGCCTCCGGTCTTGTCAGATCTTTTCCTGGAAACCGTAACCAACCTCACTCCATTCCCAAGGCGACACATGTCGTCCAGGAAACTTGAAGCCGCAAGTCGACGTCCTCGATTTCGCAGAAAGAGGCAGATAACCTCGAGACCTTCCTCTTGAGGTACGGTTCCTTCAGCTCGATCTTGACGATGGAGGACTGAAACGGCGACGAGGGTTGGACTGAGACGGCGGTGGGGCGGTGGTGTTGGTTGGGTGTTGTAGACGTTGGTGTGGAAGAGAAGAAGAAGAAGAAGAAAACAAAGGGAAAATGAAGATAGGGGAAGAGAGGTGAGACAGACGGGTGACATGAGGTGAGGGAGGGTGAGCGCTGTGCGAGAGTGGGATTTTCATGCGTTGAAATCCTGTTCCTACCCTATATTTTCATTGTCTCAGAACTCTTCCCACTTTCCATTTCTGGCTCTCAGGTCTGGGCTCTCTCTCTCTCTCTCTCTCTCTCTCTCCCCTCCGGCGGCGACCTTCTGTCCTTCTCTCCATACCATCGACTCAGTTGCAGTCTCATCTCGATCGGCCGTTAATCAGCGCACTAGGTGCTCTCTTTACATCAAGAATGAAGTTTGAGGTGTTCCTGAGTTTCAGGGGACCGGATACTCGGAACACCTTTACTAGTTGCCTCTACAGTGACATGGTGGAGAAAGGAATCCGTGTCTTCAAAGATGATGAGGAGGTCCGAGTCGGTCAGAAAATTAGTGGACAACTTTTGCGGGCCCTTGACGACACCCAGATCTATATCCCCATCTTCTCTAAGGGCTTTGCTTCCAGTCCGTGGTGTCTTCATGAGGTCGCACATATGGTAGATTGCACTTCCAAATCAGATGGGAAGAAGGAGATCCTCCCCGTTTTTTTCGATGTAGAGCCGGATGATGTCAAGCTTAAAACAAATTTGTACAGAGATGGCCTCTCTAAACATGAGAAGAAGTATGGCTCCCTTGAAGTCAAGCGCTGGGGAGATGCTCTGGTTGAGGTTCCAATTAGAGCAGGTTGGAAGCTGGAACGAAAAGGGTAAGTTCTATACAACTTTTTCTTGAGTTCTTAATTTTAACATAATCTATCAAGAACTTAGCTAAAGTATTACTGGTTGTGTTATACATCTAACGATATCAATCATCTCTAGGACTTTTACCTCGCATTCCATCCAGTCTTCTGAGTAATCAATTTCTCTGTAAGTTGAAAAAAGTTGACGTAAATGTTACGTCATCGTCAAGTTGTTGCTGAATGCTAAGTTAGCATTCTGTTTGGTTGTCGAAAACCGTAGAACAGCTTTAAATAACAAATTGATAATTTTCAACCAATTTAGAAAAAAGAGAAGTGAAAACAACGACGGCCATATGTTGTTATAAATATGATTTTTGGGTATTTTAGAAATTTTGAGAATAGTCCTCTTTTATAACATATGGGTGTGTAAAAGATTTATATTTTTAAAGAAAAATAGAGGAATAGTTTATAAGTTTCAACGTAATAATCAATACATAGATACTTACAAGAAGCAATAATCTCGCATCACACCCTCACTTTCTTCATCACTAATATGAAAATTGGAAAAGTTTAGTGACAATGTCTGTTCTGCCACTCTGACACTTGTCACGTATTAGTTGGCTCTTTGTTTGCTCGCATGTGCACTTTACCAGAGAGAGAGAGAGAGAGAGAGAGACTCGGAGATGCGGTATGAGTAGATGGACAAAATAGTTATCAAGATGTAACTAGATTCTTTTCCGCTCTGTGCTCTTCTTCAACCAAATATGAAATGACCTAATTTCCTTTCTTCTTAATTAACGCATCCAAACTAAGTATTAGTGTTTAACCCAATCAGTGAGAATTTGGGCAGCGGTTAGTGTTTAAATCCAATCAATGGGAACCTGCGCAGGGACAACAGCCAATTGGAGCCCATTATAATTATGATAATTTTCATTGTAACTTGAGATTCTTATGTTTAAATGGATTGAAATTTGTTATTTGAAGAACGACCACTGTTTGTAAATCGGTCTTGATATACTTGGCTTATGTTATTCAAATTGCATACGCTTGAAAGTTAGGAATAGCACATTGTCATTATTTTCTCGGTCTAAATTTGTCTACCATCTCTGTCCGGCAGGTATGGGGAACTTACAAAATTGATTATTCGAGAGCTTCTACTTAAGCTGAAGGGGAAGAACATATCTCTTCCTGACCATCTAGTTGAAACGGATGATTTAAAACGTGTAGAAAAATTGTTGGACGTTGACTCTAGTGACCATGTACGATTCCTTATAATCCATGGAGTAGGTGGTATTGGTAAATCAATTCTTGCTAGTGTTATCTTCAACCGACTCCGGTCTAAATTCGATTGTAGTAGTTTCCTCGATGATGTCGCATGTCAAGGAATTTTAGACGTGCAAAAGAAATTTTTATCTGATACACTAGGCTCAACCTCTATTGATGGAATCCATGACCCCAACGATGGGATTGATCGTATAAGAAGAGGTCTTAGCAACAAGAAAGTTCTAGTTGTTGTTGATAATGTGGACAAGAAGAGACAACTCGATAAACTTGCAGGGAGATGCGATTGGTTTGGTTCCGGAAGTAGGATCATTATCACAGTCAGGGACAAAAACACAATGCTAGATAAGGACTACCATATACTACCCAACAATTACTTGGCCTACCCAATGTTGGAGATGCCTATAGATCGAGCAATTCAACTTTTCAGTAGGCATGCCTTTAGAAGTGATACTCCTCCAGAAGGTTGCTACAATTTCTCGAAAGAAGTCGTTTCAAGCATAGGAAGGCTTCCTTTGACTCTGGAAGTTGTGGGTTCTCGTTTTGCCAATACAGTTAGATCAGAGTGGGACGAAACATTGGAGGACTTAAAGCAAGTGCCACATAGGTGCGTAAGAAATACACTGATGATGAGTATCAAGAAATTGGATGACATAGAAAAAGCCATGTTCCTGGACATAGCATGCTTTTGCATAGGGGAGGATAAGACTTATGCGGATTACATGTGGCGTAGTAGTGGATATTCTCCACGCAGCACAATTGATGTTCTTCTCCTCATGTCATTGATAAAAATAGATGAGTTCAATAGGTTCTGGATGCATGATGAAGTTCGAGATCTAGGAAGGTACATTGTCAAGGAAGAGAATTTTGAAGATGCTGGAGAGCGTCGTTGGGTGCGGATTGATGAGAATACTCTAGACATACAAAGCAGCAACAAGGTGAAAGTTATTACAAGTAGAAGATATAACCGATCTAGCAAAATCTTTGGTCATGTGCTCTGATGTGAGGTTTCTAATTTACAGAGAAATAGAAAAAAACTCTTTAACAATGAAAGTAAATGTTTTTGTGCCTTACTCATGCAAGACAAGAAGAAAGCTAACATGCCATTTGGTTAGTTGAAATTCCTCATTTCTTGTTTTGGTGCGAATGAAAATGAATTCTTTTTTTCCTTGAAAAAGTGTTTAGTCTATAAAAAGACAAAGGAATCAACACCGAATGGACATTTTAAACATGCTTGTTTTGTCTTATTTTCAAGTTGAGAAGAACAGTAACTATTTTATCACAACTTGTGCTTAATTTGATTAGTTTGGGGCTGAAGAAGAACTATTGATATTGTTGATTACGTGCATTTGTTTTTTTGCTTCCCCTGTTGCATACTCATCTTTATTCTCTACTACTGTTGGCAGGAAAAACGAGCTGTACGAGCACTCAGCTTGGGTATTAGTTATGAGTTAACAGCTAAAGAATTAGCCTATTTGCCAATGCTAAGGTTCCTTGGAGGGGAGAGATTGAATTTGGTAGGCGACTTCAAAAATCTTCTTTGTAATTTGAGGTGGTTTTCTTGGCGTCATTGCCCGTTGGATTTTTCAGCGACGAATCTTCAACTGGTGAATTTGGTCGTGCTCAACCTTTCGGGGAGCATGATCACTTACGACTGGGGTGGATGGAGGCCAATCAAGGTACCAACACACCTCACTCATGTTTGCTGCAAATTCTATCTATTGACCTTCATAGTCTCATACTTTTTGTTGGCATGTAATCCATCCTATTTTTCCATTGCAGATGGCAAAAAAGTTGAAAATTCTAGATTTGACGCAATGCTCTGAGTTGACTAAGACACCTGATTTTTCAGAGTTTGACAAGTTGGAGAAATTAATTCTCGTAAGGTGTGTGAATTTATCTACAATTGACAGCTCGATTGGTAAGCTAAAACTGCTTAATACTTTGAATATCAAGGGATGTGAATCCCTCGAAGGGTTGCCCGAAGAAATCGGTTCTCTAGAGTGCTTGTTGGAGATTATCATGCCCCATTTTGGCAAATTGTCCAAGCTTCCTGAGACACTAGGCAATCTAAAATATTTGACGAAATTTGAAATACCATTTCATCATCATATCATCCAACTTCCTCACTCTATTGGAAAACTAGAATCATTGATCCAGTTGGATTTAAGAGCCTCGGGGATCTTCGTTCTCCCTGATTCAATTGGAAGGTTAAAGAATCTCAAGCATTTACTTTTATCTCAATGCAAGGATCTACATGGACTTCCGGATTCTATTGGGGAATTAGAATCATTAGTCGAGTTGGATTTAAAATTCTCGAGGATCTGTGTTCTCCCTGATTCCATTGGAAGGTTGACCAATCTCAAACATTTGCTTTTATCTGAATGTAAGAATCTACAAGAGCTTCCAGTCTCTATTGGGGAATTAGAATCATTGGTTGAGTTGGATTTAAAACTCTCGGGGATCTCCATTCTCCTTGATTCCATTGGAAATTTGAAGAGACTAAAAGTCTTAAAGATGTCATTCACAAAGATACGCACGATACCTTGTGCTCTTGGAGGGCTAGAGACGCTTGAAGAGCTCGATGCCTCGTTTTGTCCATGTCTCAAGGATGAAATCCCATGGGAAATGTGGTGCCTAACCCGTTTGAGGATGTTGGACTTAGATGGGAGCCCAATCTCTATGGTGCCTAGAAAGATAAGGGGTTTCTCTAGTCTCCATACACTTAGAATTGCAAGTCATCGGCTTTGCCCGTTGCCAGAGCTTCCCTCAAGTTTGAAATGCCTAGTTGTTGAAGCTGCTCAATTCCCTGCTCTTCCCTCGAGCATAGTTGATTCTCATGATCTCAAAGTTTATAAAGAACAATGTATAACGTTATCCTTGAAACCTTACCCTATCCTACAATTGCCAGATTTTTCCAACTTCCAAAGCTTGTCGGTTATCTCTATCAGCGGCTGTTTAACACCACGTGTGCCGAATCTCTCGCGCTTGAAGAGGCTACAAGAGTTACGGCTTCATGAATTCCCCAAACTGGAGGAGATTCCAGGTTTAGGGGAATTGGAATCACTGAAGTTTCTACAAATTATTGACTGTAGCGTGATTGAACAATTGTCTGACCTATCGAAGTTGAAAAAACTAATGCATCTTGAGTTATTATTTTGTAGAAAGTTGAGAGTTGTCGAAGGTTTGAAAGAATTGAATTCTCTGAAGAATGTGAAGATTATAGATTGCATGTCCCTGGAAAGGTTGCCCGATGTGCCGACATTCACCAAGTTGGACACAGATTGGAGGTTGCGTCGAAAAGCTACAAAACTCACCATCCAGTCTACCGTATTGGGGAAGCAAATGCGACATTGGAAATTACGGAACTTGAAGTAGAATGCATCATCACAAAAGTACAGGGACTTCTGATTAAAGCACATCAAGTCCGGGTTCGAGTTGGTGCAATACTAAGGCAAGTAGCTTCTAACTCCTTCCAAATTTTCTTTGCATCATAGATATTGGTTTGAATGTTTCCATCGAAATTGTCAGGTACATCTGGATCACATCAAAGGAAAAAAAAGTTTTTAGTTCGGCTTTTGTTTGCTTAACTGTAGAGCTGGGTTTGGAAAAACGCTTAGAAAGAGTTGGCGGTGAGTATTTAGAGTTTAGAGGCCTTGGCGTGTGGAATTAACCCAAATTGACAAACACACGCTCACCACCAACATGAACAAATCCAAGTATCCTCATGCCACTTCATGACCCTTGTCTTATATTTCTTAATGATGCTGAGGTGATGTTTTCTTTATCAAATTGAATACATGTGATGCATGAAGTTATTATGCTTTTTTTTTTTTTTTGGTAAAAGGTAAGAATAAAAGTTATTATGCTTTATTCATTTCAATTGTGAGATTTTGTAGGACTACTGTCAACTTTTCTAAAAACTTAAACCATTAGATGAAAGCGTAGTTTAATAGTTAATTACACCAAAACTCCCTCTCACGCTTAGGTCTTCTTGTCTAGTATTAAGCATAAATATATTTAATAAGGGAGGCAAATGAAGTTTGGAAAGATTTAAAATCATGATCTCCTATTTTGATATCATGTGGGATTTTGTGTGATCACTGCCAACTATTCTAAAAACTTAAACTATTAGGTGAAGGCGTGATTTAGTATTTAATCATGCTAACATCAATTACGCACTATTCGTTTCAATTAGCTGGAAAGTATGAATATATTATGTATGATGAGGCTTAACAAATATTCATTACCAATATGGTATAATATCCGTTGCATTAGGCACGATGGCATCTTGACATTTAGCTAAGGAAAGACTATAAACATTTCCAATTTGTTATTCTTCGCTCATTTGAGGAAACAATAATGAGGACTACTACAATTACCAAATTCGCTTATTGAAATGTTGCCTATGTGATTTTACATTGTCAATGAGTTGTATCACATATTGATGATTTATATTGAAGTAATAATTTAATCACATATTTAGAGTTTAGAGGCTTGGCGCGTGGAATTAACCCACACACGCTCACCACCAACATGAACAAATCCAAGTATCCTCATGCCACTTCTTGACCCTTGTCTTATATTTCTTAATGATGCTGAGGTGATGTTTTCTTTATCAAATTGAATACATGTGATGCATGAAGTTATTATGCTTTTTTTTTTTTGGTAAAAGGTAAGAATAAAAGTTATTATGCTTTATTCATTTCAATTGTGAGATTTTGTAGGACTACTGTCAACTTTTCTAAAAACTTAAACCATTAGATGAAAGCGTGGTTTAATAGTTAATTACACCAAAACTCCCTCTCACGCTTAGGTCTTCTTGTCTAGTATTAAGTGTAAATATATTTAATAAGGGAGGCAAATGAAGTCTGGAAAGATTTAAAATCATGATCTCCTGTTTTGATATCATGTGAGATTTTGTGTGATCACTGCCAACTATTCTAAAAACTTAAACTATTAGGTGAATGCGTGATTTAATATTTAATCATGCTAACATCAATTACGCACTATTCGTTTCAATTAGCTGGAAAGTATGAATATATTACGTATGATGAGGCTTAACAAATATTCATTACCAATATGGTATAATATCCGTTTAATTAGGCACGATGGCATCTTGACATTTAGCTAAGGAAAGACTATAAACATTTCCAATTTGTTATTCTTCGCTCATTTGAGGAAACAATAATGAGGACTACTACAATTACCAAATTCGCTTATTGAAATGTTGCCTATGTGATTTTACATTGCCAATGAGTTGTATCACATATTGATGATTTATATTGAAGTAATAATTTAATCACATATTTAGAGTTTAGAGGCTTGGCGCGTGGAATTAACCCAAATTGACACACACGCTCACCACCAACATGAACAAATCCAAGTATCCTCATGCCACTTCTTGACCCTTGTCTTATATTTCTTAATGATGCTGAGGTGATGTTTTCTTTATCAAATTAAATACATGTGATGCATGAAGTTATTATGCTTTTTTTTTTTTTTTTTGGTAAAAGGTAAGAATAAAAGTTATTATGCTTTATTCATTTCAATTGTGAGATTTTGTAGGACTACTGTAAACTTTTCTAAAAACTTAAACCATTAGATGAAAGCGTGGTTTAATAGTTAATTACACCAAAACTCCCTCTCACGCTTAGGTCTTCTTGTCTAGTATTAAGTGTAAATATATTTAATAAGGGAGGCAAATGAAGTCTGGAAAGATTTAAAATCATGATCTCCTGTTTTGATATCATGTGAGATTTTGTGTGATCACTGCCAACTATTCTAAAAACTTAAACTATTAGGTGAAGGCGTGGTTTAATATTTAATCATGCTAACATCAATTACGCACTATTCGTTTCCATTAGCTGGAAAGTATGAATATATTACGTATGATGAGGCTTAACAAATATTCATTACCAATATGGTATAATATCCGTTGCATTAGGCACGATGGCATCTTGACGTTTAGCTAAGGAAAGACTATAAACATTTCCAATTTGTTATCCTTCGCTCATTTGAGGAAACAATAATGAGGACTACTACAATTACCAAATTTGCTTATTGAAATGTTGCCTATGTGATTTTACATTGCCAATGAGTTGTATCACATATTAATGATTTATATTGAAGTAATAATTTAATAACCCTAAGTTTTGATTGTACCAATTTGACAGGTTGAAAGACTTGATCAAATTATCTAAGAGTAAAATACATGTTTACACTGTCACGCCCCGATCCTCTGAGCGCGTGCCCATCTCTCTATAGTCAATTAAATAGTGACGTCCCTGGACGCATCGCCGACCCATTCATTTTAATGCACATACAGAAGTAAATAATTAATCCCCAGACAACAACAAGATGGGATAAAAAAAGTAGGGGCATAAATTTTCAAACTGGAAATCACAACACACTTATATATATACAAGGTTTGCAAAATAGGGGGAGGGTTTCATAAAACTACGGATCCTCATCCTCATCCTCATCTTCATCCTCATTGGAGCCTTAAGCTAAATACATTGGGGACTCCGGTTCCGATAGGTTGGGGTCCACCACTGAACCACCTGGAGGATCTGTTGTGCCTTTTACAAAAGCAACCTCTAGCACATAAAAAGGAACCTCGGACTCCGGTATGGGCCCCTCTCATTGGCCATTCCGTGTCCTACCGATATCATGATTTGTATTGATGGGGCACCTTTGTGGCATCCCAAAATTCATAATGACCTCTAATTACATTAAGGTCTATGAATAGGTGATGGGAGTGTTATTGATTTATGTTATGGCCTTTAGACCAAAGAATTTTAATAGATTAATGCCGAGTATTTTAATGGAGAATTATTTGGGTAGAAATACATCTTATGTTAATGGATGATCAAGGTTTGTGCTATACGACAATTTGATAAGGAAGATTTTGTTCTTGACTATGCATCTTATAAGATTTAAGTCTTATTGATTTAAATTACAAAGTTTTGTGGCCTTATAAATTTTAATTAGGTGTATTCATTTAAATGGGGATTAAATGGAATAAGAATAGGAGAGGGTGGGCTAATTTCCTAAGGCCCAAAGCCTGTCCAAAACCAGCCCACGCTGCCCCGCATTCGGCGACCAAGGCTGGCCCAAGCCCAGCCGAATGAAAGCCCAAGATCGGCCCAAGAAGAAGGCCCATCAGCCTTGCATGTAATCGGACAAGTGGAGGCACGCCCATTGCATGGACGTGCAAAGTGTCTTCATCCTTGGGGCCACTTGTCACTTGCATGCAAAACCTAATAATTACAAGCAAATAAGAGAATAAAAGGAAAAAGGGGAGGGGGAATTCGACTAGAAGAGAGATAAGAGGGAGAGAGTACCGTCCAAAAGAGAGAAAGAGAGGAAGAGAGGAAGAGGGGAAGGAAGGAAGAGGATCGTCCGCCGTCCGTTCACTGCTTTGCCGCCGTTCTTGTTGCTGTTTTGTGCTTAATCTAAGGCAAGTTGGGACTGATTTCCACCCTTGCATGTGTGCCTTGCATGTATGATTTATTTGTGGTAGGTTTCGGATCATAGGGAAGGCAAAAATCGGAGCTAGAATGTGGCTGTTCTTGACTTTGCATGCTGATTTCGTGAGATCCGCCTGAACCAGAATCTTGTGAGAGCTTGCATGCATGTTTAGAGTCCGATTTTGACTTTGATCTCTTCATGAAAGTTGTAGCTAACATCTTAAAATACAATATAATGAAATTTGGTGGAAAATGATGGAGATTTGAGGGTTAAACGCTCATCCTATGGAGACCTCAGATCTGGAAAGATTTCATTGACCTTTTGATGGATTTGTGGTTGCATGTTGATTTTTGCAAAGAATATCTCTTCGATTTCTTCATGAAAGTTGTAGGAAACATCGTAAACTACAACATAATCAAATTTGAAGCAAAATGAACAAGTATAACCTAGTAAATCGACTAGATCTTGAAGACGGTAATTCTGGAGATGTAGTACAGGACACCCGAGACTTCATGGACCTAAATGACGACTATACTATGGAAATTTGAATTGGATCTCTTCATGAAACTTGTATAAAACATCTTGATGTAGAACATATCCAAATTTCAGAGGAAACGAAGAAAAATAAGTGGGTGAAAACTCGATATTTCGGAGATACCTACACTGGACGTTTCGGTACTAGAACCAGAAACTTCGTATGACTATAGAAAATTATCTAAAACGAATCTGGCCTAGAAGTCTTCATGAAAAATCTACATTATTGTCTTAACTATAATCTGGTAAAATTTCATAATTTTCGGAGGTCGTTCGGGTATTTTAATCAAATTATTTCGAGAACTGCACATTCTGTTTCTATCCGAAATTGTATGCCGTGTTGGTGTAAATCATATCTTTTGTGTGGAACTCTATTGGGCATGTATTTCTCATGAAATTATTATCTTATTGTCTTGCCTATCACATGCCTTGATTTCATGATTTTTGAGAAGCATATGGATATTTAATTTAAGTATTTTCAAAAATGGTACATGCTGTAATTTTGAAAAAGGCATGAAATATGGACCATTTTAAATTGCATGGACTCCATGAAGTGTATTGTTATGGATGATGGTGTCTTGCTGCATGTACGATAATGATTTGAGATGCATGTATGAATTCAATGATGAATATGATCTTGGTTTCCATCACATCGCATGCCATGTTGAAATTGAGCCATAATTGTGAATGTGAAATTGAAAATGAGATGTATAAGAACATGCATCGTGGTGATGATGATACTGTTGGAGGTGTGAGCCGACGATGCCCCGGGAGTCGGGATGCCCAAAGGTTCGAATGAGTCGATGCCCTTTGGATGCCTGGTTGTATTATGAATACATGCCCAGAGGTTTTCCCCGAGAGTGTCGGGATGCCCGGTTGTATTATGATACATGCCCGGAGGGTGAGGGGTTGTACCATGATGCATGCCCGGAGGGTAGGGGTAACCATTTTCATGGCGAGCCCTGGAGATTCCTCGTGATGTCAGGTGGGATGCGAGATGCCCAGAGGTTCGAATGAGTCGATGCCCTTTGGATGCCCGGTTGTATTTTGAATACATGCCCGGAGGTTCCTCGTGATGCCGGTTGGAATACGAGATGCCCGGAATGTGGGGGTGCCGGATGCCCGGTTGTATCTTGGATACATGCCCGGAGGTTTCTCACAATGCCAGGATTGGGCGTGAGTGATGAATATGGGATACAAACATTGGTCCCGGGAAAGAGAAATGTGGCGGTCCAAAATGAAATTGAAATTGAATTATGCATGATGATATATGCATGATATGATGAGATGTGCATGGATACATGGTAATGATGATGGTACATGTGATATGATGATATGATGATGATGTTACATGCATGGATGCATGGTAATGATGATGGTACATGTGATATGATGATATGATGATGATGTTACATGTATGGATGCATGGTAATGATGATGGTACATGTGATATGGTGATATGATGATGATATACGCATGGATGCATGGTAAGGATGATGCCATATGTGACATGTTGATGGTAAGTGTATGATATGATGATGAAGTCTATATGATGATGATGGTACATGAGGTATGACAACATGTGCATGATGCCATGGTATGTTGTGCATGGATGCTTGTATGACATGTGATGCTATGATTGTGATGATTGCATGGCATGATGTATTGAGCGGTTTATTAGTCTTTTACCTTCTGAGTGGTTGTACTCACCCCTTTGGGGACCAACATTTCAAACTAGATAAGATGCCTCTGCTGCCACTACTACTAGTAGACGGATCGAGTGATTGGATATGATCGTGAGGAGGAGGATAGCAAAGGAAGGAGCTTTTAGACGCCGACACTAATCGATGGACTTTAAGTGTATGACTGTTGGAGGGGATGTCGGTCATCTTTTGAAGTATAGCCATGTATAGGAAACTATGGCATTTCGATGTATCGACTAAAGATGTCCATCTGCTTTATGTAAATAAAAGTGTACGGTTTTAACTTATATAAGATGTTTAGTAGGTGTGCATCGTTTTCTAAATATAGGGAAGAGAGCTTGTTGGATGTGCTTCCGTATATGAATTGCGCAAGGGACCTATAAAAAAAAAAAGTGTAAACCCCCTATGTTGTATGGACCCGCTGCAATTGAAATGATGTCAGAGTGACATGTTAATAGGGAAAGTGAAAGGTAAGCGAACTGTGGCGACCCTAACGGATCGGGGGCCGTCGAGGGGTGCCACAACCTTTTTGGGTAGACCCGCATCAATCCAGACTATGGATTTCACCAACTCATATACCCATCCCCTTGGGTCTCCATGAAGTGGGATGGAATTCTTTACCTTCTTTGGCTGACCAAAATGCTTGGGAGAAGTTGCCATCTAGGGACCTGAAATGTTATCCCACAACGGGGTGAGATGACATCTTAGCGAGTTCACCCCCTAAGATCCAACTAGGAAGAAAATACGACCCAAGGGTTGTCTAAGCACAAACACGAGTCAAATGACTTACCTTTGCCTCCATTCCTTCCTACAAGTCAGTATAATTTATAAATTCAATGAATCATTTCAACATCTCAATTCATTTAATCAGATCGAATCATTGATCAATCGACTCAGTCGATTCCATGTCATTAAGATCATCTCTCGGTCTACTCATTCAATATTATCTATCTAGTTCGATCGTATTAAGAATTGCTCACCCTAAGCCAAAGATAAATAATATAGCTCACCTAAAACTGATAATAGAGTATATTGCTCACCCAAAACTGATATATCCAAGGCCCACAAGCGGATATAGTATAATCACAATGCTCACCCAAAGCTAATAAGGTATACTGGTCACCCAAAACTGACATATCAAAGCCCATAGACTGATATAGTATACCAATATACCATTCACCTAAAGCTGACATATCGAAGCTCGCATGTTGATATAGTATACCTATGATGCTCACCATAAGCTGATAAAGTATACTGTTTACCCAAATCTGATATATCGAAACTCATAGGCTGATATAGTATACTTGTTCTCACCAACTGAGAATGCCACCATTTTTATCATTCCCGATAAAAATACTCGTGTGTAGGTACACGGTCAATCTTAACCAAAATATAATTTTATCCCACTTGAAAATCCCACTATTTATTATAGTGCATAAAATATTTTTTGGCGCTATAAACCGACGTCCAATGATTTTATAATCAATTACTGAAATTAATAAATTTTGGGTTAAATACCCAAAATTGCAAACAACACCCAATTTGCATAAAATAGTAGTCAATTAAATAAACAAATCGCACTATTGTAATCAGCATAAAATTCCGGTCACCGGTTAT
Organism: Eucalyptus grandis; assembly: GCF_016545825.1. Taxonomy (NCBI): domain Eukaryota; kingdom Viridiplantae; phylum Streptophyta; class Magnoliopsida; order Myrtales; family Myrtaceae; genus Eucalyptus; species Eucalyptus grandis. Next base: position 30,540,691 of record NC_052619.1, read on the forward strand.
CCCGGTCTAATTTCCAGAAAATAAATAATTAATTAAATAATTGCAAAAATTACTTAATAAATACCAAAAATAGCATCTTAGGCCGAAAAAGCCTAATTAAAAATCGAAACGGGCACCAAAAATTTCCGAACCTGTTTAAATAAATACTAGAGCTTATCTAGTTACTAATTGCACTAAACTAACCACCTAACATGCAATAACGATCAATTAATTGACTAATCTATTCTAACTATCCACCTAATCCATACTTAACTTAAACTAATCAACCCTTAAATGTCATTAACTTTCCTAAGCAGGGATTAGTGAGTAAACTCACTTGATTAACGATCCACGCAGACCACAATGACGGGGATGCGGAGAGGATCGACAATCTTCAAAGTGGGTGTGGCTTTCGAGGTTTGGAAGGCCACCAAAACGGGCTAAATAGTGGGTTGGAAACTTAGGCTATTATGTTTTGTTCTTGGGCCGAACAAGGCTACTTCGGGCTTGGCTCAAGCTGGAATCGACCAAGGAGGAGGCGGACGGCTTGGCGGGGGCGAGCGGCGATCAGACAGTGGCTCACGGCGGCGAGAGTAGCTTGCGACAGTGGCTGAATGGCCTGAGGGACAGGCTCGATGCGAGAGCAAGGGCAGACAACGGCCAGGGACGTGCGGCTCGCGGGCGGGGCTCGCGGTGGCAGCGATGACGACGCGGGGGCTTTAGGCAGTCGGACGGGTTCGGATGGACAGAGAGGGCTGAGCTGTTCGATTTTTTGGGATTTTTGAAGCTCTTTGGTTTGCAATGGAGGGGGCTTGATAGCAGCAAGGGGAAGAAGGGGGACAACTTGGCTTGAGGGGGCCACTTGGTCTTCTATCCAATCTTCTTGTTTGCTTGACCTTATCCCACCACTTGGCCGGCTTCCTCTGCAGATTTTCCAGACTATTGGCTTCCTTTAGAAGTCTTGAGATGGTCCAAAGGTTGTGTCCATGGGGGAGCTACGGATTTTGAAGGTTTTCCCCTCAAATTGGACTTCAATTCCTTTTGAGTCAACTCAAATCAGCTCCCATAAATTCTATTATCAAGTCATCGATCAAATTTGTATTTTTCCTCACCAATAGAACCTACTTGCATCCCAATTTCGTGATAAAAAACGGTCTCATGAATTTTCCGGACAAAAACGGCCCTATCTTGACTTTTCGCCAAAAATCTCGGTTTGCAAAAAAAATTTCAAAGACCGAGTCGACGTTCTTAAAATGACTCATGATATGATAGAACTTTAAATTCCTAAAATTGGATTCAAATTTGCGGTTAATTTCAATCTGGCGTGATTTTAGCGTGACCTAGGCTATCGAGTAGCTTTTAGAAATTTTCGATGCAAATGACCTGTGGTCAATTTTTTTTTAGCCACAATAAGCCTCTTTGAAACATTGGCGACTTTCGGTTGTCGTGAAAATCTCAAGATTTCGATTATGGACACAGGATACCAAAATGACAGAAAAATCAATATTGTGTCGATCGATGAGAATTTTGTAATTTAGTGGAATCACCCACATTTAATCACACATATCAGTCGAACCGACCTATCTCCTATTTCTAATCGATTTTTACTGTGTTGAAATGATCTCTGTAGATGAGCATGGTCAAATAGTCGATCCTGATCGAATTCTCAGGTCTAATGTGTTAAAATTCCTTAATGACTTCCCCAGATAGTCTAGTTATCTTAGGAGTGATCAGTTCTGAGAATAGTACTATAGGCGCGTAGATGAAAGGCTCGATTTATTAAATTGAAAATAAGATTGAAATTCTAGGATGTCACAACTCTTCCCCTCTTATAAAAATTTCGTACTCGAAATTTAAACCGTTACAATACTTTAAACAAAAAGGTGGAGGTACAATTGTCTCATCGACTCTTCACTCTCCAAGGTTGCCCCTTTAGTGCCGTGGTGTTGCCTGACCACTTTGACTAACGGGATGGTCTTGGTGCGTAGAACTTTCTCTTTTCGATTCACAATCTGAACTAGGCTTTCAACGTGTGACACTCTGTCATCTACGTCTAATTCCTCGAAATTAAGCACATGAGTCGAGTCATGCTCATACTTCCTCAACATCGACATGTGAAAGACGTCATGCACTTGTGCCAGCCTTGGCGGTAATGCAAGACGATACGTTAGCATCCCGATTCTCTCTAGAATCTTAAAGGGACCTACATACCTCGGACTCAACTTTCCTTTCTTTCCAAAGCGTGAAGTACCCCTCATTATTGACACCTTCAAAAAAATGTGATCACCAACTTGGAATTCCAATGGTTTCCAGTGCTTATCTACGTAGCTTTTCTAGTGACTTTGAGTGGTCTTTAGTCTGCCTCTGATAACTGCAACTACATCCACTAACAACTGAACCAACTCTAGACTTGTGATTTTTCTTTCCTCGACTTCATCCCAACACATGGGTGTTTTGCACGCTCTGCCATACAACGCTTTAAAATGAGCCATTTGAATGCTCTGCCAGTAGCTGTTGTTGTAGGCAAATTCGACAAGATGAAGCTGTTTTTCTTAGCTTCCTTTGAAATCCAACACATAAGCTCGTAGCATGTCTTCGAGGGTTTGAATTGTCCTCTCAGACTGGCCATCCGTCTGAGGATGATACGTCGTATTGTACTACAGCTTGGTTCCTAAAGTAGCCTGCAAACTTTTCCAAAATGCAACTATAAATCTCGGGTTTCAATCTGAGGTAATCATTATCGGCACTCCATGTAAACGAACAATTTTTCGCACGTACAACTCTGCATGCCTATCCAAATCATGTGTCGAGTGATTCAGCAAATGAGGTCTCAACTGGAGGGAGGTGTATGCAACAACTCTACCATGTTGCATCGATACGCAACCCAGTCCTCTGAACGACACATCACTATAGATCTCGTATCTTTCAGAGCTAGATGGAATGGTTAGCACATGTGCGATAGTCAGCATTTGCTTAAGCTCTCAGAAACTACGCTTGCACTTATTTGTCCAAATAAACTTCTCTTCTTTCTTCAAGAGTCGAGTCAACGGCGACACTAAAGCCGAAAATCCTTCCACAAACCTTCTATAGTACCCTGCCAAACCCAGAAAACTTCTGATCTCTGTCATTGTAGTTAGTCTTAGCCAGTTAATCATTGCTTCAATCTTAGCTGGGTCCACGTGATTCCTTCGCCTGAAATCACGTGACCTAGGAAAGCAACATGAGTTAACCAAAACTCGCACTTGCTGAAATTAGTGTATAGCTGGCGAATTCTCAGAGTCCGCAGTACCATTCTCAGATGACTCTCATGTTCTTCAGTACTTCTCGAATACACCAAAATATTATCAATGAACACGATCACAAACTAATCAGGGTATTCCTTGAACACTCGGTTCATTAGATCCATGAAAGTAGCTGGAGTGCTCGTCAAACCGAACGGCATTACAGTGAACTCATAATGGCCGTATCGAGTACGAAATGCTGACTTTGGAATGTCTTCCTTCCTGATCCTCAGTTGATGATATCCCATCCTCAAGTCGATTTTTGAAAATATCGACACTCTTTGTAACTGATCAAACAAGTCGTCGATCCTCGGGAGTGGATACTTGTTCTTGATCGTCACCTAATTGAGTTGACGATAGTCAATGCATAGACACAACGAACCATCTTTCTTTTTCACGAACAGAATAGGTGCTCCCCAAGGTGATACACTGGGACGTATGAATCCCTTATCCAATAACTCCTGCATTCGCATCTTCAGTTCTTTCAACTCAGACAACGTCATTCGGTAAGGAGCCTTAGAGATTGGCTCTGTCCCGAGTGCTAACTCAATCACAAACTCGATTTCTCTCTCTGGTGGTAAACTTGACAATTCCTTTGCGAATACATTTGGAAATTCTTGCACCATTAAGCTATATTCGATCTTTAACTCTTCAACTGTCGTATCCATGATAGTTGTTAGGTAACTTTGACAACCCTTGTCTATCAAACGGGTTGCTTCAAGCGACGAGATCAATGGAATCGAGGGTCTTCCTCAACTTTCAACAAATTTGAAAATCTCACCCTCTAATGGGTCAAACTAGATCGCTTTACGATAACAGTCCATCTTAACTCATTACTTGGTGAGCCAGTCCATATCAATTATCAAATCAAAGTCATACATGGCTAGGACTAATAAATCTATCCTCCCCTCTCACTCACCAATCCTTAACTTGCAACTCGAACAACTCAATGCAAATAACACCTTATCTTTTAATGGTGTAGATGTGCTAACCACTGATTCCAGCAACTCAGGACTTAATCCTATCAACCTAACATATTGCTCGGCAATAAAAGAATGAGTTGCTCCAAGGTCGAATAAGGCATAAGTAGCATGGTTGTTCAATGAAACCGTACCTGTGATCACATCAGGTGCGTTCTCAACCTGACCTCTGGTGATGGTATAAACTGTCCCTTAAGCTGGGGGTTTGATTTGTCCACCCTATGGTGTGTTCTGCGGTGCGTATCCTCTGATCTGACCCATCAGTTGCGGTGGTGGTAACTATGGTTCTCTTATCAGTCTTCTAGGATAATCTCTAGCCATGTGACCCTATTGGCCACATTCGAAGCAAACACCCGGCCTTCGAGTGCACGGGGCCGAGTAATGTCGCCTTCCACAAAAGCAACACATCCCATTCTGGCTTGGCCTTGCCTTGCCAACTCCACCCTTCTTATTGGGCGGGACTTGAAATCTTTCTTCGGTCATGGGCTTCTTCCCATACTGATTCCCATCTCGATTTGATCCAAACTGTGACCCAAATGCGGCGGCTCTTTCATTCTAATCTCTCTTGATCATCTGGACCCGCTCATACAGGTCGTTATAATTCCTTAGGTTGAGCAATATCAGTGGACTCCTCAATTCTGACTTGAGTTCGTCTCTGAATCTCCTAACTCGGTTTGCTGGATTCTCAACCAATTCAGGAGCGTATTATGATAGTTCAACGAACTTCACCTCGTCCGATCTACCGTTATTAAGCCTTGGCGAAGGCACTGAATTCTGCCATCTTCAATTCTCTGGCAGTCTTAGAAAAATATTTGTTGTTAAAGACCTCAGTAAAGGCATTCCACTCCGGGACAACACCTTCAGGGTATACTATGCCTTTAGTGGCTTTCCACCAGGTGTTAGCATTGCCATGCAATTGGTAGGTTGCAAGGACAACCTTCTTCATTTCTGTGCACATCATAAATGCAAAGGCTTTCTCCAAACCTTGAATCCATAAGGCTACGGCTTCGGGGTCTCCTACCCCAGAAAACTTCGATGGGTTTAATCTTAGAAATTGTTCCACTAACTTGTGTATTGGTCTCCCAAAAACCATGTTCCCTAGTGGAACCTCAGCAGGTGCAGCAGTAGGTGCGGCAGCAACAGCAGCAATAACAGCATCTACGGCGGCATTAGCAGCAGTTGTGGTAGTGGCGGCTGAAGTAATGGTACTGGTGGCTTGAATCTGTGCTTGCTGATCCATTATGTTTCCCAAAATCTCGAGTACTTGCATGATGTTGGTAAACCTTGGGTCCTTAGGGGCGACTACCCCAGCACCAACAAGAGGCGGAGCTACTCCACTCGCGTTAGCCTGAGTTGGCGCTCTACCACGACCTCCTCAGGTACCGACCCTCGTTGGTGTCCTACCCCGAGTAATAGGCCCTATAGTCCTCTTCCTAAGAGTCCTTCGCTCCTGATCACTCATACTGCAAGTTTTCTACTGAAACCTACCTTCCAATTCCACATAGAATTAGAAGTTGAGCGATCCAAACAAACAATTTTCTACCAATCAGCTATCGCAGACATACATAGGCATGAAATAAAAGCCATTCCTACTATCACATAAACTTATCTCACCTTATCACTCCAATTACTAAACTTCGCTCCGGTACCACTTAAACAGGGATGTCATGCCCCAATCCTCCGAGCACGTGCCCATTCCTCTATGGTTGATTAAATAGTGACGTCCTAGGATGCATCGCCAACCTATTCAATTTAATGCACACGCGGAAGCAAATAATTAATCCTTAGACAACAACAAGATGTGATAGAAAAGTAAGGTCATAATTTTTCAAACTAGAAATCACAACACACTTATATATAGATATATATATATATATATATATATACATGTATATAAATGTATATGTATATATACAAGGTCTGCAAAACAGGGGGAGGTTTCATAAAACTACGGATCCTTATCCTTATCCTCATTGGAGCCTTCAACCGAATACTCCTGGGACTCCGGTTCCGACAAGTTGGGGTCCACCACTGAACCACCTGGAGGATCTGCTCTGCTCTTTCCAAAAACAACCTCTAGCACATAAAAAGGAACCTCGGACTCCGGTATGGGCCCCTCTCTCTAGCCATTCTGCTCCTGGCAATACCATGATCTGTATTGATGGGGCACCTTTTTAGGTAAACCCGCATCGATCCAAACTATGGATTTCACCAACTCATAGAACCATCCCGTGGGGTCTCCATGAAGCGGGATGAAACACTTCACCTTTTTTGGCTGACCAAAATGCTCGGGAGAAGCTGCCATCTAGGGACCTGAAATGTTATCCTACAACGGGGTGAGACGACGTCTTAGCGAGTTCACCCCCTAAGACCCGACTAGGAAGAAAATACACCCCAAGGGCTGCCTAAGCACAAACACGGGTAAGATGACTTACCTTTGCCTCCTTTCCTTCTTGCAAGTTCAATATTATCAATCAATCGACTTAGTCGATTCCATATCATCAAGATCATCTCTCGGTCTACTCATTCAATATTATCTATCCAGTTTGATCATATTAAGAACTGCTCACTTTAAGCTGAAGATAGATAATATAGCTCACCCAAAGCTAATAATAGAGTATACTACTCACCCAAAAATGATATATCCAAGGCCCGTAGGCGGATATAGTATACTCACAATGCTCACCCAAAGCCGATAAGGTATATTGCTCACCCAAAACTGACATATGAAAGCCCGTAGACTAGTATAGTATACTGATATACAGTTCACCCAAAGCTAACATATCGAAGCCCACAGGCTGATATAGTATACCTATGATGCTCACCTTAAGCTAATAAAGTATACTGCTCACCCAAAGTTGATATATTGGAACTCGTAGGCTAGTATAGTATACTTGTTTTCACCAACTGAGAATGCCACCATTTTTATCATTCCCGATAAAATAACTCGTGTGTAGGTACACGGTCGGTCTTAACGAAAACACAATTTTCTCCCACTTGAAAATCCCACTATTTATTATAGTGCGTAAAAACATTTTTGGCATTGTAAACTGACACTCGGTGATTTTCTAATTAATTACTAAAATTAATAATTTTAGGTTAAAACCCAAAATTGGAAACAACACCCAATTTGCACAAAATAACAGTCAATTAAATAAAAAAAAATCACACTACTACAATCATCATAAAATTCAGGTCACCGACTATCCTAGTCTAAGTTACAGAAAATAAATAAATAATTAAATAATTACGAAAATCAATTAATAAATACCAAAAATAGCAACTTAGGCCGGAAAAGCCTAATTAAATACCGAAATGAGCCCAGAAAATTTCCGAACCTGTTTAAATAAATATTAGACCTTATCTAGTTGCTAATTGCACTAAACTAACCACCTAACATGCAATAACTATCAATTAATTCACTAATCTATTCTAACTATCCACATAATCTAGACTTAACTTAAACTAATCAACTCTTAAATGTCATTAAACTTTCTTAAGTAGTCATTAGTGAGTAAAATCACTTGATTAACGATCCGCTCGGACCACAATGGCGTGGATGCGGAGAAGATTGACTATCTCAAAAGTGGGTGCGCCTTTTGAGGTCCGAAACGCCACCAAAACAGGCCAAACAATGGGCTCGAAACACAGGCTATTCAGTTTTGGTCTTAGGCCGAACAAGGCTACTTCGGGCTTGGCTCTAGTTGGAATCAACCAAGGAGGAGGCGAACGACTTGGCGGGGCTGAGCGGTGGTCAAACGGCGACTCAAGCGGTGGGAGCAGCATGCGACGGTGGCTGAAATGGCTTGAGGGATGAGCTAGACACGGGAGGAAGGGTGGACGACGGCTAGGGACACATGGCTTGTGCACGGGGCTTGGGTGGCAGCGACGACGACGTGGCGGCTTCCGGCAGTCGGACGGGTTTGGATGGGCAGAGAGGGCTGAGCTGCTCGGTTTTCTGGGATTTTTGAAGCTCATTGGTTTGCAATGGAGGGGGCTCGATGACGATAAGGGGAAGAAAGGGGACAACTTGGCTTAAGGGGGCCACTTGGTCTTCTACCTTATCTTCTTGTCCACTTGACCTTATCCCACCACTTGGCTGGCTTCCTTTGCAAATTTGCCAGACTATTGGCTTCCTCTCGAAGTCTTGAGATGGTCCAAAGGTTGTGTCGATGTGGGAGCTACGAATTTTGAAGGTTTTCCTCTCAAATTGGACTTCAATTCCTCCTTGAATCAACTCAAATCGGCTCCCATAAGTCCATTATCGAGTCATCAATCAAATTGGTATTTTTCCTTGCCAATAGAATCTACTTGCGTCCCAATTTCGTGATGAAAAACAGTCCTTTGAATTTTTCGGACAAAAACGGCCCTATCTCGACTTTTTGCCAAAAATCTCGGTTTGTAAAAAAATCTTCAGAGAATGAGTCGACGTTCCTAAAATGACTCGTGACGTGACAGAACTTTTAATTTCTAAAATTGGATTCAAATTCGTGGTTAATTTCAATCTGGTGCGATTTTAGTGTGACCTAAGCTATCGGGTAGCTTTTAGAAATTTTTAGTGCAAATGATTTGTGGTCGATTTTCTTTGAGTCACAATGAACCTCTTTGACACATTGGTGACTCTCGGTTGTCGTGAAAATCTCGAGGTTTCGATTACGAACACAAAGTACCAAAATGACAAAAAAATTAGTCTAGTGTCGATCGACGAGAATTTTGTAATTTAGTAGAATTACCCACGTTTAATCACACATCTCAGTCAAACTGACTTATTTTTTATTTCTAATCAATCTTTACTGTGCCGAAATTATCTCTACAAATGAGCACAGTCGAGTAGTCGATTCCTGGTCGAATTCTCAGGTATAATACGTTAAAATTCCTTAATGATTTCCCCAGATAGTCTAGTTATCTTAGGAGTGATCAGTTCTGAGAATAGCACTATAGGCACGTTGATGAAAGACCAGATTTATTTAATTGAAAACATGATTGAAATTTTAGGATGTCACATACACTTTCGCCAGAAGACTTAGGACTTCAAATGCACATCCAAAATAGGAATGAAGAGTTGAGTCTTATAGCTCCACAACGTCAATCCGTCTCGCCCCCTACGAAAGATTAAAAGGATCTTGAGTGCCCTTTGTATGGAACGAGTGCATCAATTCTTGCCTTTTGTTCTTCAATTTATAAGGATGTTATCTTATCTTTTAAGTAAAAGATCTGAGGTATCAACTATCGAGTAGTTGTGGATGCTATTATAATAATCAACATTAGGTGTCTTTTGAAAATAGTAAACTTTAGAATATTGATTTATGAATCTAACAACATTTTTTTTTGTCTCTTTATTTAGCTCAAAATATTTTTGATCGAGTAAAACCGAAGAATTTTGTTCTTCACTTTTATACCCTTGTTGCGACCTCCCTTTTTTTGTCAGGAGAAAAAGAAGATGTTTATGAGTATTGCGTCTAAAGAGGTGGGTCAACGGCCTTGGATTAGACATGGGCTCTCACATGCCCATATTTTGTGCGATGTTGTATTTTGTATTTTAGTTCTTAACAACCTAAACATTTCTAGGAGTCATCATTAGTTTATTATGTGGCATCCCAAAATTCTTAACGACCTCTAGCTATATTTATGGCCATTTAATCCATAATTTGTAATAAGATTTATGGCCAAGCTTTTAATGGATAATTATTTGATAGGAAAGAAAATCCTATCATTGGCCATGTGTTTTATAAATTGGGATTTATGGATTTGTGACTATAAGTTTAATGGCCTTATTATTTATGCAATTAGGTATTTATTTAAATGATGATTAAGATATATTATAAAAATAAAATAAAATAAACTTGGGCCATTTAAGTTTGGGCCTTAGGCCCAAGTGAGATGGGCCTAAAGTGGGCCATAAGCCGGCCCATTATCGCATGGAGGGGTAGCCGCATGGCTTCCAAGTGTCTTCAACCAAGGAGACACTTGTCTCCTTCTTAGGGACAAGTGTCCCCCATGCAAAGAGGGGTGCATGCAAATATATAAGCATCCAAAGAGAGAGAGAGAGAGAGAGGGAGAGAGAGAGAGTGGCTGGTGGAGGATTCGGCCAAAGGGAGAGAGGAGGTTGCGAGAGAGGAGGAGCTCGCCCGTCGCCGCCTGCACGCCGTTCGTCCATCACCGGTGTGCCGCCGTTCGTGTGGTCTAGAGGCAAGTTGGGAATCCACTTTCTACTCTTGCACCAATGTTTTGCATGTATGGTCGAATTTTAAGACGTTTGGAGGCATGGGAGTGAAGCTATTGTGTTTGTTTTTGAAGTGCATGCTGTTTTCGCATGAGTCCGTTTGAGTCAGAACTTTGTGAAAGCTTGCATGTCTGTTTAGAGTTCTAATTTGGCTTCTATTTATTCATGAAAGTTGTAGCTAACATCTTAAAATACAACATACTAAAATTTGGTGGAAAATGATGGATATTTGAGGGTTCAAACTCTCGTCTTACGGAGATGTCAGATCTGGAATGTTTTCGCATGAATCCGCTCGAGTCAGAATGTTGTGAAAGCTTTCATGCATGTTTAGAGTTCGATTTTGGCTTTGGTTTCTTCATGAAAGTTGTATCTAACATCTTAAAATATAACATACTAAAATTTGGTGGAAAATTATGGAGATTCACGGGGTTAAAGTCTCATCCTACGGAGACCCCAGATCTGGAAAGATTTTACTGACCTTTGGTTGGATTTGTGGTTGCATGTTGGTTTGTGTTGAGCATATCACTTCGATTTCTTCAGGAAAGTTGTAGGAGACATCTTAAAGTACAACATAATCAAATTTGAAGTGAAATGAACAAGTATAGCCTAGTAAATCAACTAGATCTTGAAGACGATGATTCTGGTGATGTATTCCGAGATACCCGAGACTTCATGGACATAGATGATGACTATACTATGGTTATATGACTTAGATCTCTGCATGAAACTTTTATAGGACACCTTGATGTATAACATATCCAAATTTCAGAGGAAACGAAAGAGAATAGGTAGGTGAAATCTCAATATTTTGGAGATGTGTACACTGGACGATGCGGTAGTGGATCCAGAAGCTTCGTGAGACTCTATAAAATAATCTAGGAAGAATCTCGCTTGAAAGTATGCATGAAAGATGTGCAAAAATGTCTTGGCTATAACTCAGTGAAATTTAGTAATTTTTGGAGGTCGTGTGGATATTTTAATCGAATTTCTTCAGAAACTGTGCATTCTGATTTCACCCGAAAATGACATGCCATTTTGTGAGAATTGTGAAATTGTATGAAATTCTATTTGGCCATGTATTTTGCATGAAATTATTATTTTATTGTCTTTTTTATCACTTGCCTTAATTTCTATAATTTTTGGGAAGTTATAGATATTAAATTTAATATTTTTGAAAATAACAAAAAACTGGAATTTAAATAAATGAAAAAGGGCATGAAAAATGGATTATTTTATTGGCCATAAATTCCATTAATTTTATAAATAATACCATGTTGCATTGTATGATGAGATCTTGATGTATGCATGACATTGAATTGAGATGCATGTGTGAATTCCATGCCAAGTATGACTTGTTTGATGTCACGTCATATGCCATGCTAAATTAAGACCGAAATTGGTAAACATAGATAATGATAAGTGAGGAGGTGGTTGTGGTGGATGATGATGCCCGGAATGTATAGAGATTCCCCGGGAGTGTCGGGATGCCCGGTGGTATACGGTACATAATTCCGGAAGCCCCGGGAGGCCGGTGGTATGCCTCGGTACATAATTCCGGAATGCCCGGCCAGGGAGTGTAAATGCGGAGCCCCGTCGAGGTTTCTGCCCGAAGGGAATGCCTCGTGATGCCAGTTGGGATGCGAGATGCCCAGAATGTGGGGGGCCGGATGCCCGGTGGTCTGAGAGGCTGAATGCCGGAAGCCTCGGAGGTCTTTGCCCGAGGGGATGATGAAATTGATGATTTGAGGAATGGGTGATGTGGTGATCAAATTGAAAGCTAAAAATGGAAATTAAACCATGATATGATATGCATGATGATATGCATGATGATGATGATGATGATGATATGTGATGTGAAATAGTGATGATCACCCATGATATGATATGCATGATGATATGCATGATGATGATGATGATGATGATGATGATGATGATGATAGTGATGAGAAATAATAATGATCACCCATGGTATGATATGCATGATGATGATCATGATGATGATGATATGTGATGTGAAATAGTGACGATCACCCATGGCATGATATGCATGATGACATGCATGACGATGATGATGATGATGATATATGATATGGCACGATGACATGTGTAATGTGATGATGACATATATGATATAATGATGCCATGATGATGATGACATGTGTAATGTGATGATGTCATGATGATGATGACATGTATGATACGATGATGATACACATGTATGTGTTATAAATTGATATGATGATGCATGATAGTATGCGCATGGCTTCAAGGTAAGTAACGCCTGCAATGCTTGTATGAATTGCATGATGCATTGAGTTATTATTGGATTCCTTTACCAGCTGAGTGGTTGTACTCACCCCTTTTGGGGACCAACATTTCAGACTAGATAAGATGCCTCTGCTGCCACTACTACAGTAGATGGATCGAGTGATTGGATATGATCGTGAGGAGGAGGATAGCAAAGGAATGAGCTTTTAGACGCCGACACTGATCGATGGACTTTAAGTGTACGACTGTTGGAGGAGATGTCGGTCATCTTTTGAAGTATAGCCATGTATAGGAAACTATGGCATTTCGATGTATCGACTAAAGATGTCCATCTGCTTTATGTAAATAAAAGTGTACGGTTTTAACTTATATAAGATGTTTAGTAGGTGTGCATCGTTTTCTGAATATAGGGAAAGGAGCTTGTTGGATGTGCTTCCGTATTCAAATTGCGCAAGGGACCGATCTAAAAGATGTAAACCCCTAAGTTGTATGGACCCGCTGCTTATGAAATGGTATAAGAGTGACATGTTAATAAGGAAGTGAAAGGTAAGCGAACTGTGGCGACCCTAATCGGATCGTGGGCCGTCGAGGGGTGCCACATATTAGAGTTGGTTAGAAATCAATCAAGATGCAGGATTGTTGCCTCGATTCCTATGCAATTAGAGATTTCTAAGAACATGGACTTGTTTACACCAATATTTCTATTAACACTCTTACGGTACCACTAACTCAGAAGGCTATTTATCTAAATTGCCACACAATCTTAATTATCAATTATACTCCTTATTAAAGCTAGTGAGTGTTCATGCAAATGTTTCTGTGGGATTGTTTTCCTTAATGTCTAGACTAATCCTAACCAAATTTAGGAAAGAAATTTATATTCAAATGATCAAAAAGTGGTGTGGTAAGTAAACATCTATGAAATTGAAATGGCTTTAAAGTAAATATGAAAAGGGAAGACTCTATACAAGTTGGGCAAATAATATTACATGGCATTGTTATCATACCTTAAGACAAGACCCTTGTGAGCAAAATGAGAATTTAAATATGCATGGAATTATTCTAGATGCATGAGACTACTCTAGATAAATTTAATCTATGCAAAGTGGATTTTTATAAAAATGGTTATAAAATACCAAAATAGTATTAAATTAGGACAATGAATTTTTACAACTAGGAAAACCTTATAAAGGTTTTATGCCCTAATTTGATACTAACATTATATATATATATATATATATATATATATATATATTGAAATTTTTAGATTTTTCATTTTTAATATATTTTTTATTTTTTAAAAATAATTCCCTAAACAATCTATGCTTTATTTACATGAACATGAAACCACTCAGAATATGAATATCACAAGAATCGAGCTCTGATCGGCTGTTTCAAGATTGAAACTTCATTTGAACATTTTATCAAATATTTGGTGCTCGATAAACCACTCCAACCAGCTTCTGTATTTGTGGTCTTCAATCTTAACGAATTAGCAATCTTGCTTCCTGGTTCCTTTTGCAAGTGGGTCTTAACCAAGGAGACCAAGAAATTATCCTCTGGAAATGCATGGAAGTTCGCTCATTTGAACTGGAAAATGAGATTTGTAAAGAACAATGAAGGCTTTTGTTGGTCTCCAAAATTAGACTCTAGGATATCTTTTGTCAACTAATTTCAGACCAAACCCAACTATATGTATTCTAGTTTAGGGTACAGGTCATTTGTATTGACAAATAATTTTTATTTTCAAGCACATAAAAAAAAAACTGATTAAAAAAAATAAAGAAAAATAATAAAAATTAAAAATAGAAAAACGAAAAAAGAAAAAGAAAAACGTGGAAGGGGCCGGACCGGATCTCGCCTTGGCCCGACCCATGCTGCCTTCTCCCTCCTCTATCTTCTCGCATGAAAACCTAGAAATGGGGGTTCAGCAAAAAGAAGAAAATGACTAGAGGGAGAGACGAGAGAACAAGAGCATAGGAAAGGGGAGGGAGAGTAGAGAGGCGAGAGAGAAGGAACGGAGGGGAGGAGGGCAGAAGCGGCGCAGCCCGACGCCGTCCGAGCCGCTGCCCTCCTCACCGCCTCAACCTAAAGACCTTTTGCCGGCGACCCCTTCTGCCCTGAAGTCGCGAAGTCGATGTCGCCTTTGTCGGACTACCGCAACAGCACCTTTGCATGAGCACTCTCCCACGATGCCAAAAACAGTCGCCGAGCCATCACGTGCCTCCGCCTTTGCTCCGACGCCTAGTAGCCCTCACCCGTGCTACCCTCCATCCGAAGCTTCGCCTTGTCTCCGCCTAGCTCTGCCGATGCCATCAATTGAGCTGCTCGTTGCGACACCTGACATCGCTGGAACTCGATGCTAGACTTGACATTGTTGGAACTCGATGCTAGAAATCACTGCCGATGCCTGCTGTTTATAGTACCTTCGAGCGGCCCCTTGCAGCAGCTCGTCTCCACCATGCTGCAACAGCTCGCCACTATGTCCGAGCGCTACACACCTCTGCCCGACGACCCACCGTGCCCTGCCTGTAGCCCGACGCTGTTGCCCTCAATGCCATCAGATCCCAGGTCAGCCGTCGCATCTTTACCTCTGCTTCGCCGTTGTAGCACTAGTCTGGCTTTGCCTGCGTTGCCCTTCGTTCGAAGCTCTGTCTTTGCTCCACTGCAACGCTGCTGCCGTGAAGCCCGTCGTTGCTGTTGTCAGCACCGCCATCAAGTCCTAGGGTTTCGGCCAAAAGCCGGGTCGGGCGCGAGTCATAAACTAGGTAGGGTTTTGGGCGAATGTGGGTCGGTTTTGGGTTTTTGGGGCTTTTGGATTTGTGGGCTTAGGCTAGTTTGGTGTGGGCCTTTTAAAAAAAAAATTAGATTAGATTGGGCTAGCACATCAGGCCTAGCCCGGCTAGTTTCTACTATTTTGGGTCGCATGGCCTGGCTTTGTCCGGACTCGGGCCCTCTGGCCCGATCTCGAGCCTTTTGCACTGAACCGAGTCGGACCCAACCCGAGGATCCGACCAAGTTCGTTTTAAATATATTATATTATTATAATATTAAAATAATATTTTGAAAAATTAAAATATTAAAAAAATTCAAAAATCCAAAAAATGTAGGTTTTGATTATAAATGGCCATGTATTGCCTTTATAGTGTAATTAGGCATTTAATTGCTTGTATATTGATTATATTGCATATTTAATTTACTTGTTTAACTATGTTTGCAATTGCTTAGTGGCATGTGTTAATTTTACGGCAATTAGGATCTTGATAGCTATGATTGTTATTTTAATGATTGCGCACTCGTATGGTCACCTCATATGTTAGTGGATAAGTATAAAATCAACCCAAACTGCCTGCCAAAAATCATTTTGTTAAAATGAACAAGATTAAATACCAAAATGGTACTAATTGGTCAATTAATGTAATCAAGTCCCTAACCCCAGATTCTCTAGTTGTGTAGAAAGTGAGGTACACTCCCATATCTCACTTGGTTTCTAGCCAACCCCAATAGGCTAGTGGCAACTCCTTTTTACGAAATTCTTTAGAATACCTCAATGTCACCCGGGATATGGGCTTGGGAGAGCTCGCGCCTAATCATGGGCCATATACTCGTCTTTTAGGCAATACCCCTAAACCTATTCCCTTCTCCTGAGGGTAGGTTGTAACAGCTTAGTGACTCCGCTAGGGACTTGGTTTTAGACCTTAGAGGACTTAGGCCAAAATTAATCTTGTTCAAAAATACTTTTGTTTGGCAACGAGGATTCCAAGTATGCCCCTAATATTAAAGGTGTTAAATGTTTTTATAGAATGGGAGGTATAAGGATGAGTGTTTGCTCACCTTTGCTTTGTAAGGAGGTGTAGGAATATATGGTTTATTTTTATGTATGAAGTGTTGCTTGCCTATAAATTGACATGCTTGTGTTCCCTGCATTGCACTACACCATGGCACAGACTACTTGCCGCCAGACCTGGGTCGCATGGGATCACTTAAGGTGGTGTTGAGGTGGATACCACTCCAACTACAACCGTGTAGTATGAGTTGCCCACCTCTACCCCGAAATTTCTTTCTTCATGTTGAAGGTACCCACCCCGGTCTGCAACCGCGCGACACGGGTCAGTTCTTTGACAAAGCTGGAGTCATGGGTAACACGACCTAGCCACGATCTTACTGGTTCGGTTCGGTGATCCTATGGCTCCATTTTGAGCCTGATAGAGTAGAAATTGAACCACATCCCATGTGCATGTCTATGTGATTGAAAAAAAAAAACAGAGACAAAGGTCGACACCCATTGTAAGTATCATTTTCCTTTTTATTTGCTCATTTTGTATTAAACTTGCATATTGAAATTCGTGAACATCAATTGATTGCCCTCGATGCTGTAGGCGTATAATTGAAAAATTGATAATCACTTTTGACAAGTGAACATTGAATGCAAGTTCTAAATACTTTGATTCGGCCCTATTGAATACATGGTTTTGTTTAAATTTCTAGTTATGGGCTCGAAATCATTTACAAAAAAAAAAAAAAAATAAGTTGTGATTATATATTGGGGCACAAAAATTGAAATTGCATTTTCAATCAAATTCTCTCCATTTTGTGTATAGATTTCTCAAAAACAAAAGTCACTTCATTTTTGCATAAGTGAAATCACAAATCAATCTTTCAAAAATCAATACCCCTTTTGCATGAAACTTTTGGAATAGAGTGAATATTCGATTGATAGCCGTCAATCGATCTTTTAATGATGCCTCTTCTCTTGTGATAAAATTTTGGCGAAATACAAAAATTGCGTAGTAAGGACTATGGGGCATGTACCGTCGCCTCGATTTTATTGTAAGAAATGACCACATTGAGAAATCTTTTTCTCATTCACATACTCCACATACTAACATTGTCGTCTTTTTTGCAGGTCATGCGTGATGCTCATTGACATTCTCCTGTTGGACCACATAAAGCAATGAATTCTAGAGCTCGGATAAGTTGATATTTACTTTCATCTGTGTAAGAGTTTCTTGTATTTTATAATTGTCTTTATTTTTGTTAAGAATCTTGTTTTCCATTCTGAGTTTTGATTGCCAATCCAATTGATGCTTTTGTAAATCATGCGACTCTTTTTTATTATTTTTTATGATGGAATTCAATTTCATGAAAATCATCCCTTAAAAAAAAAAAAAAAAAATGAATTCAAAAGTGTTTCAAGCGAATCTTTACGTCTACCTTCCAAAATGAATTTCAAGAAAGCTTTGCTTATGGCCCTCTCTTCACAAAATCACTTTCTTCGGTAGGATAAGGAGTTTATTTGAGATCAACATCAGCCCCTTTTAAAAGATAAAAGTGTAAGCTCATGAAACTTGAGGAGTAACCATGCGTCAAAGCATCGTCGGTGCCAATTTTCCATAGAGGTGGAGTGAAGTTGAATTACATTCTGGGAAGTTTCATTATTTGCAAATGCCTTAGGTGCCAAAATAGTCCATCGATCTCGTTCACTTTGCATGATGAGACAAATGAAGGGAGTTGTCAAGTATCGAAAAGGGCGAATTCGAAGGAAGAGTAAACTGTATCGATTCTAATTATCCATTTTTTATACCGTTTTTGACATGATTTTCTTTTCATTGTCAAGGAGACATCAAGAGTACCAAGTTTTGTAATGTTCCAACAAACACGATGGAGCATTATTGAGTCATGTTTATCTTAAATAAAGAACGATTCAAATGAAACAGAGGGGCAATATTACCCTTTCCTTGATAAGGGACACCTTGGGATGTTGATTGCTCGACTTTGGAAATGGATGTATTTTGTTCCTAAGCTTGATTCTCTTTAGTATAAAAAATGACATATCCTTTTCTTTGGTACATGACAGACTTGAACATAATAAAGGTTTGTCATATAGAGTGGGAGAACAATGTTTGATTTAAAGAAAAATTTCTCATTCCCCCACCAATGAAGTGTGCTGGAACAATATTGTCAAATTCATCAAGAAATAATATATCATTCCTCAATTGAACCTAATTAAGTATGGAGATAACTTGTTTCGTCTCCTCTTCTTGCAGGGTGATAAATGAAAAAAAAAAAGTTGCACCTTGACCTTAGAATGAGTGCCTTCCACCAAGGAATCAAGAAAACATCAAATGCTTAAAGGCAAATGCAAGTGAAGGGTAATTCCAAGTTACCAATTATGCATGAGGGTGAATCCAAGAGATTTTAGCCTTCAAAGGATAAAAAATAAAAACGAGTGAATGGTAATGATGTATCATTTCCAACACTTCATCCTCTAAGGATTTTTGCACTAACATATTCTGTCACATTCTTTACAGGATTACCAGGTCACCATGCCACAGGTAAGTACCATTCTTCTCAATTTTTTAAAGTAAAAAAAAAATGAAAAAAGAAAAAAATGAATGAAATAAAAAAGAGAATTTCCATTACAAAAAGATCCTTTGGCGCTTTCCTAGAAATATTGAGAAAAGAATTTTCTTCAAACTTTTTAGCATCAATTTTATCTCAAAATTGTTTTCTCATTTTGTGGGTTATTCATTTAAAATCAAATTTCCCTATGGAGATTGATCTACTCAGATGATCTCAATAGAGTGAGATTGAGACATTAACCATGCTAAACAAGAAGTGCTTAGGATGAAGAAAGGCAACCATTTTCAAACACATCCTTCAAACACTTTTGAGAGTTGAGTGAAAAGCGACATTCTCTTAGGACGAGTGATTCATTTGCATTGAGCCCACATATCGAAATGATAAAGGCATTTCCTTCATCAATCCTAAGCACCGTACTAATCTCTTGCTAGCCCTTTCGGCTGAATAAAGATGATCCTTGAAAATACCCTTGTCGAGAATGACCTTACGTTGGGGCCGTATAGGAGGTTACGCGAAGGATTGAAAAGATTCTATTACTTTCACTTGTATCAATCTTCTAGTGATAGCTTCAGATGAATTCACATTAGAGCTTGACTCATCCCAAGGTGAAGAAGAGCATTTCCTTCTCTACCCAAACACTGATACCCATTGCTTTAACCAATTTGGGCCTGATTATTTATTTCCGAACCCCGAGTGGTGATCATCTCCCTTCACTGGGGCAAGGCATAAGAATTGACCAAATACAATTGACAGTCACGAGATAATGTGAAAAATATCTCAAAGTCATAAGCGCTACAAAAGTTCAAAGAGCAAAAAGTTCGACAAACTAGGGGGCGTGAAAAAGCAATGTGCCTAATAAAATCAAGGCCAATGCCCATAAAGAAAAATAGCCAAAATGTTGCATCTTATGTAATTTTTTTTTTTGTCAAAGTCCAAGTGTCTGCGTAAAAAAAATCATCGCAAGGGCAAAGGAAATTAGAGAAGAGAGCAAAGCTCTCATGCAGAAATGATTAGTCAAGGGACTTTCAAGATGTGCAGTGTTTCAAAAGCCAAATGCTTTCAAAAGGTCAAGTGACCTGGCCACGATGCCATGATGATCATCGATTCTAAAAAAAAAAGAACTCTCTTGAAAATTTTAAACCTTTCGAGCCTCTCCCAAGCCAACATTATAACCATCTTCCGAAGTCTCTTCTAATTGGGATGGTTTGAGTGAAAATGAGAATGCCACAAAGAAGCTACTGCTTGAAGGAGTGGAGGTAATTCTATCTTGTCTTATCTTTCAAGTTTCCCACTTGTAAACTCAATGAAGATGGTGACAAATGTTCCTTTATTGGCCTTAAAGCAATAATTCCTTTGTGTAAGCCCTAACCGAGCCTATATCACGGTTCTTTCAAAAGACCTTTTTGATCTATCAGATTGTGCTCATTGCGAATGTTTCTGAAATCCTTTAACATGGGTTATGTGAGATACCCTCAGCCATCAGTTACTTCCCACACGAATGGATGGGATCAAACAACCATTTCATCGAAAGTGCGTGAGAAACCTTTTTTGACTAAAGCTCTAGTTTGGCATGCTTAATGAGCCTTTTTCACGAGTCGTAGCCGTTTTGATACGAACTTGACTCCCAGAGAATTTGATGATTGATGATACATCCTCAAGCAAGATGACAATTTTGCACTACATGATGCTAATTGACATCGAATTTAAATTAAAAAAACAGTCAAACTTAACTTGATTAGCTTATTCAATTAATGCTGTAATATTGCCAATACGTCTCTTGATGACGTCTCTAATAACATTTGCTCAAGCTGAGTTTGACAGGATTCCTCAATGAAGCCGTGTAGTTTTCAAGGGGTTAGCGGTGCTTCCCTAAAAACTAAAGGTTCACGGTCAGCCTTAAATCATGCCATCTCCAAAGGTTCATGATCAGCCTTAAACCATGCCATTTTAAAAGTTTCATAGTTAGCATTAAACCATGCCATTTCCAAGGTTGGTGGGTTTATCCTTAAACCACGGGATTTGTGGCTTTTCCTAAACCACATGGCTTGCAGTTTCATTCATAAACCATGTTTGTCCACTCCTAGTTGAAATCCGTTCATACACTGTGAGACTATCATACTCGATCGAAACCTATTTGTACACGGCGAGACCTTCCTCCCAGTCGAAACCCGTTCGTACACAGTGAGACTATCATATCCGATCGAAACTCATTCGTACAGGTGAAACTATCATACCCGGGCGAAACCCGTTTTTATACAGTGAGACCTCATCTCTCTCTTCTTATGACTCGGAGAGCTTTGTATCTTGGAGTCTCCTATATGACTTGGAGAACTTTGTATCCTAGAGTCTTCTCTCTTCTTATGACTCGGAGAGCTTTGTGTCTTGGAGTCTTCTCTCTTCTTATGACCCGATGGGCTTTTGTAGCCCGGAGTCTTCTCTCTCTTCTTATGACCCGGAGAGGTTTGTATCCTGGAGTCTTCTCTCTTCTTATGACCCGGAGAGCTTTATATCCTAAAGTCTTCTCTCTTCTTATGACTTGGGAGCTTTGTATCCTAAAGTCTTCTCTCTCTTCTTATGACCCGGGGAGCTTTGTATCCCGGAGTCTTCTCTCTTCTTATGATTCGGAGAGCTTTGTATCTTAAAGTCTTCTCTCTCTTCTTATGACCCGGAGAGTTTTGTATCTTGGAGTCTTCTCTCTTCTTATGACGCGGAGAGCTTTGTATCCTGGAGTCTTCTCTCTTCTTATGACCCGAAGAGCTTTGTATCTTGGAGTCTTCTCTCTTCTTATGACCCGGAGAGCTTTGTATCCTGGAGCCTTTTCTCTCTTCTTATGACCCGGAGAGCTTTGTATCCTGGAGTCTTCTCTCTTCTTATGACCTGGACGAGTTTTGTATCCTAGACTCTTCTATCTTCCTATGACTTGGAGAGCTTTGTATCCTGGAGTCTTCTCTCTTCTTATGACCCAGTGGGCTTCTATTGCCCGAAGTCTCCCCTTCTTCTTATGACCCGATGGGCTTCTGTAGCCCGGAGTCTTACTCTCTTCTTTTGACTCGGTGGGCTTCTATAGCCCGAAGTCTTTCTTTCTCTTATTGACAAGACGGGCTTCTATAGTTATGAGTCCTTTCTGTCAACCTGATACATGCCTATGCGCCTAGGGTCTATCTACCATCGAAATAAGTTAGGTGTCTTCTATCTTTGAATGCAACCTCTTCGAGGGTACATTCAAAGAGGGGCAGCTGTTGACACCTAATTTTTATTTTCAAGCACATAAAAAAATAAAAAATAATGATTAAAAATGCAAAAAAAAAAAAAAAAATTAATAAAAATTAAAAATAGAAAAAAAAAAAAGAAAAAAAGTGGAAGGGGCCGGGCTGGATCTCACCTTGGCTCGGCCCTTGTCGCCTTCTCCCTCCTCCATCTTCTCGCGTGAAACCCTAGAAGGGGGGTTCAGCTAAAAGAAGAAAAGGACCAGAGGGAGAAATGAGAGAACAGGAGCTTGGGAAAGGGGAGGGAGAGTAGAGAGGCAAGAGAGAAGGAACGTATGGGAGGAGGGCAGCGGCGGCACTGCTTGACACTGTTTGAGCCGCTACCCTCCTCATTACCTCAACCCGAAGACCTTTTGCCGGTGACCCCTCCTGCCCAGAAGTCGCGAAGCTGACGCTGCCTCTGCCGGACTACCGTAGTAGCATCTTTGCATGAGCACTCTCCCGCGATGCCAAAAACAGTCGCCGAGCCATCACGCGCCTCCACCTCTGCTCCGATGCCCAGTAGCCCTCACCCGTGCTACCCCCCGTCCGAAGCTTCGCCTTGTCTCCACCTAGCTCTGCCGACGACATCAGCTGAGCTCCTCGCCGCGACACATGACGTCGCTGGAAGCCGATGCCAGAAATCACCACCGTTGCCTGCCATTTGCAGTACCTTCAAGTGGCCCCCTGCAGTAGCTTGTCTCCACCACGTCACAGCAGCTCGCCACCGCATCCGAGCGTTGCACACCTTTGGCCGCAACAACCCACCGCGCCCTGCCTACAACCCGATGCCACTGCCCCCGACGCCATCAAATCCCGGGTCGGCCGTCGCATCTCTACCTCTCTCTGCCATTGCAACACTAGTCCGATCCCGCCTGCACTGCCCTCCATCCGAAGCTTCATCTCTGCTCCGCCACGTCACCATCGCTGTCAAGCCTGTCACCGTTGTTGTTAGCACCGCTAGCTAGCCCTAGGGTTTCGGCCAAAAGCCGGGTTGGGTGCGAGTCATAAACCGGGTAGGGTTTTGGGCGAATATAGGCCGATTTTGGGTTTTTGTGGGCTTGGACTGGTTTAGTGTGGACTTTGTTTTAAAATTAGACCAGATTGGGCCAGCACATCAGGCCTAGCCTGGTTGGTTTATGCTATTTTGGGTTGCGCGGCCTAGCTCTGTCCAAACTCGAGCCGCCTAGCCTGATTCGGTCCGGGTTCGAGCCCTCTGGCCCGATCCCGGGCCTTTTGCACCGAACCGGGACGGACCCAACCCGGGGATCTGACCCAGTTCATTTTAAATATATTATATTATTATAAAATTAAAATAATATTTTAAAAATTTTAAAAATTAATTTTTTTTTCAAAATCCAAAAAAATGTAGGTTTTGATTAGGAATGGCCATGTATTGCCTTTATAGTGTAATTAGGCCTTTAATTTATTGTATGTTGATTATATTGCATGTTTTATTTATTTGTTTAACTATGTTTGCAATTGCTTAGTGGCATGTGTTAATTTTACGACAATTAGGATCTTGATAGCTATGATTGTTACTTTAATGATTGCGCACTCGCATGATCACCTCACATGTTAGTGGATAAGTATAAAATCAATCCAAAATGTCTGCCAAAAATCATTTTGTTAAAATGAACAAGATTAGGTACCAAAATGACACTAATTTGTCAATTAGTGTAATCAAGTCCCCGACCCTAGATTCTCTGGTTGCATCGGAAGTGAGGTACACTCCCATATCTCACTTGGTTTCTAGCCGACCCCAATAGGCTAGTGGCGACTCATTTTTACGAAATTCTTTAAAATACCCCAACGTCACACAGGGTATGGGTTTTGGAGAGCCCGCGCCTAATCATAGGCCATAGGCTCGTCTTTTAGGCAATACCCCTAAACTTGTTCCCTCCTCCCGAGGGTAGGTCGCAACAATTTGTTTCCTCAATTTTCTCTTATTTTTCCTAAAAAAATTCTCACATTCCCTTATCCGTGACCAATTAAGCTAACACTTAAAAAAAATTTAGACTTCTTCCATTGAGCTCCAAGAAGGCATTTTTTGGGGACCTTTAAGAGGCATTCCCGATTCCTATTTGGGATGTACGACCTATGGTTGGAAATATTTTTTAGTCAAGTTTCACTCTCTAGTTGAAGATTTTGTCTATTTTTGGCTGTAAATTTGTAAAAACTTCACTTTTCTCTGTAAGGGCTGATTTGAAATTTATGTGTTAAAGTGTTTTGAGTTGCTTGTGGGGGTGTGTTTTTAGAATAATTGTGAGCTCCCCGTAGTGCTTCTAGTCTCCTACCTTTTATGCCCAAAAAGAGGCCACTTCAAAGATCTTATCTACTAAATTAAGTAATCTTTTGGTCGGTCTTTGTCCACCTACCAAGCCTGCTGATTGAGCTACTTCAACAACTCGGCCAAGTTTTCAACTTTTGCAACTATTGAGTGTGCGGAATTTGTTGTGATTTTCATGTGCTTCAATAGCTATCCCTAGCCAAGTTTTGTCCACTTGCACTTCTAATTATGATCTTCCATTAGGGCAGAGATCAAGCTGATTGGTAGCTAAGATATGGCAGGGCCACAAGTTGCCTACTCAGTAGCTTTGAATTGAGACCAAATTGTGGACTAGATTTTGACAGTTGATTTGAGTGTTTTAATCCATCAATTTGGTCGTAATTTCTTGTTAATTAGCAAGCTTGTGTGTAGTTCTTTAAGCCATTTGACCGTACTTTATCATTCTCTTTTCCCAACTTTGCGAAAACATCCCTCAAAGTTAGGTATTGTCTTGCTCGAGAATGTCCATTTCAGTGTAATTTGGTCCTTTTGGCTCAATTTGATAAATTTGACCTAGTCCAAGTTTAATTTCAACTTTATTGGGGGCCAATATGATGATTTAAGGGCTTGGGCGAAATTTTGTAAAATTTGTGAATTGGTCTCTCAACTTTTTGAAATTGCATTTTGTTGGAGAAAACTCCTTTGCTATTTTGAAGTTGACAAAACATTTCCAAAGTCTAGTCCGAAGACTCGAGACTCAAGTATCATAGTCTGAAGATTTCTAGATACTATAGTCACATTCTGAAGACCGCCAGACTTTAGTTTTAAAGTCTGCCATCACTGACATATTCCAGACTGAAAAATGAAGACTTATCCAGATGTGGAATTATCTTCAAAGATTCGATTTGTATGGTTTATGGATAACGTTATGGCTGGATATAACACCTACTTGTTTGATCATCTTTATTGGAAACAATTCTGATTTGAAGATCTTGTGAGAGGTAAGCAAACTTGGAAGGTTCTACTTATGGAAACCAAGATTCTGATTGTATGAGCGAGCAGGATTGACGGGCTATCACAACTCTTCTAACAATCTGAGATCACCTTGATTGATTCTTTTCAACGGGTAGATTTGAAGAATTCATTTGAAAAGTGCCACCGGTCATGAAGGAATGAAGGAGTATATAAGGAAAACTCGATAGTTGTTTGAAGAAGTGTGTAGAAGAAAAATTTTAAAGTCTGAAACTTTCTAGTTCCTTGCTATTTCATTCAGTGAGCTCAAAGCTGTAAATAAAAGAGAGAAATTCTTGTGAGACTTTGTGAGAGATTAGTACAGACTCCTCATTGTAAAGTCAAGATCATACTACTGTAAAATCTCTTTTGATTCATAATGGAATCCAACCAATAGGTTGTCAACGCGGGAGGGTGGATGTAGGCTTGGCTTAAGCTGAACCACTATAACCCTTGTGTTCCTATTCTCTTCCTTGAACTTTTTACTTTTATTCTTTAGCTTTACTTAATTGCTTAAAACTGAATGCATTTATAGTCTGTTATCTTCTAAAGGAAATTTATCACTTTTGAATTCTACAAAAAATCTTTTTACACCTATTCACCCCCCTCTAGGTGTTCGTACTAGCCCTTACAATTGGTATCAAAGCTCGTGTGCTTATTTATTTAATAATTTTTTACTTCTTAAGCTAAAGATCTATGGCTTGTATTTTGGCTCTAGGTTTGGTTGAAGGCCAAAGCAACACTAGACCTCCTTAAATTGATGGAAATTAGTACAATGTGTGGAAAAACAAGATGAAGGCATTCCTAAGATCGAAAGATCTCTTGGAATGGGATGTGGTAGAAAAAGGGATCATACCCAAAACTACATCAATCTTAAAAAGAGGAAAGGAAGTTGCAGATAATGGCGAAATGACACAAGTAGAAATAACTAAGAGACAAGCTTCTGATGTAAAGTCATCTACTCCTTATACTATGCTTTATCTCCTACTGAGTATAATAGAAATTCTTATTGTGAAACAACAAAAGAAGTCCGGGACATGTTGCATGTTACCTATGAAAGAACTGATTGAGTCAAAGAAACAAAATTCAATATCCTACTCGAACAGTATGAAGCCTTCAAGATGAAGCCACGAGAATCCATTATTGACATGTTTAGTTGTTTCACAGAATTTGTAAACGGTCTAGCATATTAAGGACGGCCAATCTCAGGACCAATGAAGGTCAATAAATTGCTACATGGACTCTCCAAAGATTGGAATCATGTGAAGACTTCAATAAGAGAAACCCAGAGGATTGTGCCTCTTTCAGTAGACAAACTAGTTGGCACACTTCAATCATATGAAGTGGAACAAATCAACGAGGAAGAAGATCCTAAAGGTAAGAAGTCAATTGCATTAAAATCTAACGATAATTCTGATGATACAGACTTAGAAGATGATATGGATGATGAAGAGCTGTCACTCATGATAAGGAAGTTCATAAAGTTGAACAAGAAGGGAAGAAGATTCAATTGGAAGAAGTAGAGCACTAGAAAATTCTAGAAGAAATCAACTAGGACAATGAAATCAACAAAGATGTGGTATGCTTCGAATGCAAGAAAAATGGGCACATAAGACCCAACTGTCCTTTGTTGAAGAAAAAGAAAGGAAAAACAAAGATATACAAAAAGGCTCTCAAAGCAAAGATGGAGCGATATTGAATGCGAAGAAAATGATGAAGAATATGCCAACATATGTCTAATGGCAAATTCAGAATCAGACTCAGACTTTGAAACAGATTCAGACTCAGACTCAGATAAGGAAGTCGAGGTTAGTAACTTAAAAATTCCAGTTAAAGTCTCGAAGTATATAGATGAACTCCATCTTAGCCTCAAAACATCTCTTAAAAGGATTTCCAAGCTAAAGTGGGAGAATTCTAAACTGAGGCAATAAGAGACTTCTTGGAAAGAAACTTTTGAAAATCTAGATAAAAGTTTTGTTGATTTGAAAGAAAACACAGACTTTCTTTCGAAGGAAAATGCCTTTGTGAAAGAAGACATTTCAAATATCACAAAAAGGTTTTCAAAAGGTTTTGAGAAGTTGGAAGAGATTCTTTCTATACAAATACCTTATTTTAACAAATCTTGTTTGGGTATGACACCAGAAATTATTCCTTTAATTGATTTTCCCAAAGTAAATGAAAGAATTAAACAAAGATCTACAAAAACATTTTACAAAAATCATTTTCAAAATGTTTTTGTAAAACCTATTGGCTGAAGCACTCTTAAATGTTCGAAGTGTAACGGCCCAAAACATTTTGAGAAAGAATATCCTAAAGTTCGGAGACCTGTTAAGAGGGATTGGGTAAAAAATGTTTTTAATATTAACTCCCTTGGACTCAAGAAATTGTGGGTACTAAAGAAAGCTTGAGTTCTTTTTATGATTGCAGGTCACTATTAAGAAGAAGATAAAATGGTGGGAGAAGTACACTACCAGTGCCATAAGTTGTGTACAGCACTCACTTTGGTGCCAAAAGTTTCCGTTGGATCACTTAAGTGCCAAATCGGAGGAAAAACGATCACTTTGGTGCCACCGGCGAAAGATTCCAGCCAAAATGATTACGTGATTTTTTTTTCTTTTAAAATAATCGACAAGGCCTTAAATGACGTTGTTTTTGGTCCTCATTAAGAAAACAACGTCGTTTTGCCGTCCTACATGCATGGCCTCACAAAAACGAAACCGTTTAGCTCATTTGGGGATATTTTTTTTTTGAATTGAAATTAGGGTTTTTTTGTCCGCCGTTGTTTGACCACTGTCACTCGGCTGCTATCCCTCGGCCACGTCACTTGGCCACTATCCCTCAACTTCCATTGTAGTTGCTAGCCACAGCAAGACAAAAGAAAAAAAAATGAATAGAAAATCCCAAGGGAGAGGGAGGTGTCAATGGCGAGGGCGGAGGAGGGGATGGCGGGGCCACGGCTGCCGCCATCATCACAGCTAGCTTCGTTGATGACCTCCATGGTGTTCCAAATATTCGCAGCTACCATTGGCCAGATCGGTCGTGCTTCTAAAGATTCTTCGAGCTCGTGCTTCCTCTGCACTCGACGATATTTTTTTGGAAAAGGTGGTGATGGGGCTGAGATTCGGGGATTTGAAAGGTCGACAAGGTGATTGAAAATGGGGGAAACTATTGGGGGAGGGCGGAGGCGAATGCGTGATTTCTTTTCTGGAAAACTACTGGTGTTGTGTTGGTGCACTGCTGGTGTTGCTGGTGTTGTTCTTCGGCGCTGCTAGTGCTGTTCTTCGAGGGAAGAACCAGTCTTTAGGAAAGAACTAGTCTTCGGGGAAGAAGACAACACAAAACGTCATCATTTGGGGATTTAGGGTTTTGAATTTGGGGGAAAGACACAAAACGGCATCGTTTTATTGTTTAAATGCTAACTATACTCTCCAACGTGCCACATCAGCTTAAAAAATTAATAAAAAACCGCTACATCGGATTTTTGACCAACCGGATTGGAGTTGGCACCAAAGTGAGCGTTTTTCAAATTTTTTGGCACTTAAGTGATCCAACATAAACTTTCGGCACTAAAGTGAGCATCGTACACAAGTTATGGTACTAATAGTGTACTTCTCCCTCAAATGGTATTTGGAAATGGCTGCTCTAGACACATGACAGAAGAGTCAAATTGTTTTATAAAACTTGTTTAAATAAATGGTGGAAAAGTTTCTTTTGGTGGAAATAGCAAAGGAAAATTTGTTGGCTGTGGAACTATGAAGAGTCTAGTGCTTTGGCACTTATTTCTGAGATTGAACCCAAAAGTATAGAAGAAGCCTTGGCTAATGAAAGCTGGATTGAAGCTATGCAAGAAGAGCTCAGACAGTTCAAGATTAATGATATTTGGGAACTAATTTCTAAACCTAAAGGTAAATCCATTATTGGAACAAAATGGGTTTTCATAAACAAAGTGGACGAGAAAGGAAAAGTGGTCAGGAATAAAGCAAGACTCATGGCCAAAGAATATACGCAAGAAAAGGGATAGACTACAATGAGACCTATGCACCAATAGCGAGGTTAGAAGCAATTAGATTATTATTTACTTTTGCTTGCTATAAAAATTTCAAGTTATTCCAAATGGATGTAAAAAGTGCATTCCTAAATGGATTCATCCAAGAAGAAGTCGATGCGGAACAACCACTTGGATTTGAAGATCCAAGAAAACTAGACTCAATCTACAGACTGAAAAATACTCTATATGGACTGAAGCAAGCACCTCGAGCCTAGTATGAAAGGTTAAGTAATTTCCTAACCTAAAATGGTTTTGTTAAAGGTAAGGTAGACACTACTTTATTTATAAAAAGAGAGGGTAAAGATCTTTTATTAGTTCAAATTTATGTTGATGATATTATTTTCGGATCCACTAATGAAAATCTATGCAAGAAATTTTCTAGATGTATGGAGGATGAATTCGAAATGAGTATGATGGATGAGTTAACATTTTTTCTGGGATTACAAGTTAAACAATCAAAGAAATGTATTTTATTCACCAAGAAAAGTATGTGAAGGATCTTATCAAGAAGTTTGGATTGGAGAACTGCAAAAAGACAAAGACACCAATATCAAGTTCTTTGAAACTTGATAAAGATGAATGAGGAAAGTGTGTAGACCAAAAGCTTTATGGAAGCATTATTGGTTCGCTTCTTCACCTTATTGCATCTAGACCTGACATTTTATTTAGTGTTTGCATCTGTGTAAGATTCCAATCAAATCCCAAATAATCTCATTTAAGTACTGCGAAACGCATCATCAAATACGTTGCAACTACTCCAAAGCTAGGTCTGTGGTATCCCAAAAAATGAGACTTTACTCTCCTTAGATATTCAGATGCAAATTTAGCAAGGTGTAGAGTTGATAGAAAGAGTACTTTTGGTACTTGTCAATTGCTGGGCAACAAGCTGGTGTCTTGGTTCTTAAGGAAGCAGAGTACTGTAGCTTTATCAACAGTAGAAGCAGAGTATGTGGCTCTTGGAAGCTGTTGTTCTCAAATCTTGTGGATAAGGCAACAATTAAGAGATTTTGAAATTGAAGAATCATGCACCGAGATCAAATGTGACAATACCAGTGCCATCAATCTCACAAAGAATCCAATTCTTCATTCAAGAGCAAAGCATATAGAAATTCAACATCATTTCATTAAAGATCATGTTCAAAATGGAGAAGTTATAATTTAGTTCATTGACTCCAAGAATCAATTGGCAGACATATTTACGAAGCCACTGGGGAAAAGCTTATTTAAGTCTATTCGCACTAGACTGAACATCATATCTCCTATCGAGTAAAGTCTGAAGGTGTTCAGATTCAGAATGTTCAAAAGCTATATCTATAAGTTAATGCTTTCTAAATGGATGTGAATTTATTTTAGAATGAAAGTTTTGAAAAGGTACGTTGATTTTTGAATTGTAACTTGCCCATTTTATTTTTAGAAATTATTTTGAATTTTTTGAAATTTTGGCAGTTTTTCTTTTTCAAAAAGGCAATTTTATTTTTTCCTTTGTGACGTTTCGTATATCTCATTTCATTTGCTTTATATACTGTTGAAGTTCTTCTCCATTTACGCTCACACAAACCTTAGAATACAAAACTCTACTCTCTCACTTTTTCTCTCGAGTTTAATCCATAAAGTTCTCACCTTTTTCAACAAGCGAGTTCGAGAAATCCCCATCGACAGTGACAATGTCTTTCTAGAGGAAATCTTCTAGAATTGTGAACAGGGGATCATAACACATGTGAAAGGGTCTTACACACTTTGCCTTAACCGAGGAAGAAGATTCTTCTCAGCAACAACAACAATAACAACATTCTCAACAATGTCACTCTTCATTGCAAGCGGCTCAAGATCCTTCATAGCAACAAGCAGAAGAAGAGATCATTGAAGATATTGAACCAGTAAGAACACAGAAACCCCAATTTCTGTTTAGACTCTACTCTAACTTAAAGTAGGGTGGTTCTGCGATGACCTTGATCGATAAATTTTTGTGAGCAAACGGTTATAAGAACGAAACTTTGTTCTTAAATACTATGGAAAGGTTGGGCATTGGACCTAAAGGTTTGACAGCAAGCACTTTTGCCAACTTTCCAAGTGATCTGCGGTTTGGTGGTTTTAATCAGCCAGAGGGAAAGGATGATGATGAGAGGATGTATAGGCATTTTCAGCCTAGGATGGGTATTGCTGCAAATATTCATGGAGAGGGAATGAGTTTATTTCATTCTAAGAACCACGGGAAGACATTTTCGAAACTCTTGAAGAGAGGGGTGATGCATCCTCAAACTGTAGACTTTGATTTTCTGGATTCTTTGAAAGTAAACCTAAGGGAGAAGTTTGCTCTCCTCTAACTCGAAAAATTTTGCTCGTAGATTGTAGTCGCTCACCCTGAATTGACTACCTATTTCTATTCGAATCTATCTTTCTTAGATGTGAATAGATTTTCTTTCACAGTAAGAGACAAAGAATTTGTGGTCAATGTGGATACTTTGGCGGATGTGATTGGTGTGGAAAGAGGGAGTTTCCAACCAATCAGTGTGTCTATTAGTCATGCAACATTGGCTCTTGTTCGGGACAGATTTGCTGAAGGCAGGATTTCTTATTCCAGAATGATTGCTTCCAATATTTTGTTATACAAGATTGTGATCAACTGCATCAGACCTAAATCCACTTCAAAGACTGATGTTTCTCATTATGAAGCAAAGTTGATGTGTGCAATCAATATTGGGTTTAAGTTCTCATTGCCTCACATTATCCTAATGTACATGTATAGGACAGTTGTGAATGACAATGGGCAATTACCTTATTCTACGCTAGTCTCTCAACTGTTTCGACACTTTCAAATTCAGTTTCCTGCATCTCTCTATGTTTGAACCATTGCTCCAATGGTGATTGGACTGAAGATGGTTTCAAAAATGAGACTGAAGGAGCTGAATAAGGCATTGGAACGCCTGAAGGAGAAGTTCCCTGCCAAAACCAAACAAGACTCTATAGTGAAGAAGAGAAAAGGCAAGGAGCCCATGAGCGCACCAATTAAGAAGAGGAGAAACCTTATCTTGTAGGATGAAGAAGATGAGGATGACATTACTCTCTCTGCCTCAAGAAATCTACGGAGCTATGTTAGTTTTGAGAAGTCAGAGGACAAAGAAAACAGAGAAGAGATAAGAGAAAGAAGAAGAGAAGCATAAAGAGGAAGAAGAGAAGAAGAAAGAGAAGCAGAAGGCAGGGAAGCTGAATCAAAGGGTCAAGATGACTCTTTTGAGCCAACTGCATCCTTGCTAAAGGATTTTGAAAAGACTCGAGTGAAACTATAGGAGAAGACCAAGAAAAACATCACTTGGATGCTGAAACAGAGCAAGAACAAGAGGAGGGATTCTTTTCTCCACCCGAATGAACAAAGACAGGGGGAGCTGCTGACAAAATATGTATCTCTTCATCTATTTTTACTAGTGATGTTAGTAGATCTCCAGCAAATCCAAAGGATGTCTATGCCTCTCAATATCCTAAAGAAGATGTTGAAGAATCTACTCCTAGTCTTGGTAATCAAACTGTTGATGTTCCCTCACATCTCAATACTCCTGGATTTGATTCGGCTGGACCTAGTGCTACAACAGAACAAACAGCAGAATTTCAAAGGGTGCTGGAAATCCTTTTGGGTTTGAAGGCTTAGCAATATGGAATGGAGTGTAAGATAAAGTATCTCAAAACAGCTTTTCAGTCCACTTCAGAATCTTTACATGAACAGATACAAGCCCTGAAGCTTCAAGTGCAAGAAACTGCAAAGGGTAAGGATATTAAGCAGTTGAAAGAGACTTTGCAAAAGTTAGAGGAGACTGTCAAGTCTATGGGGGATTTCCAGATCGTTCGCATTCCCAAACAACCCTAATTTTATCCAACTTTTTCACATTTTTCTCCATTTTTTTGCTATTGACAAAAAGGGGAGAATGTGTGTAGATTTTATATCTTTGTTTTGGTACTTTAACTTAGCATTGGTTTGGACTTTTGTTTAACTCTGTTGATTGGACTTACTTTTGTTTGGATTGTTGTTTTGGAACTTTTTGATGCTTGGAGCAACTTAGTTTGTGATATTGACTTTGGCTGGATAGTTATTTGTCTTATTATGTTCAGGACTAATATGTTTTCTATAGTTGCAGAATCAATGCTATCCAGGTCCTAATCAACTTACTTTTATAAGATATCATGTATTGCTTAAGTGTTGTTTTACAGGTCAAAAGTTTTCAAATCTATAGGAAAGTTTTGTCACCATAAAAAAATAGGAGATTGTTGGAGAAAACTCATTTGTTGTTTTAAAGTTGACATAACCTTTCCAAAGTCTAGTCTGAAGACTCGAGACTCAAGTATCATAATCTGAAGACTAATGATTCGATTCATATGGTTTATGGATAATGTTATGGCTGGATATAACACCTACTTGTTTGATCATCTTTATTAGAAACAATTCCGATTTGAAGATCTTGTGAGAGGCAACCAACTTGGAAAGTTCTACCTATGGAAACCAAGATCCTGATTGTGTGGGCAAGCAAGATTGACGGGCTTTTATCACAACTATTCTAACATTCGAGATCACATTGATTGATTCTGTCCAATGGGTAGATTGGAAGAATTCCTTTGGAAAGTGCCAACGGTCGTGAAGGCATGAAGAAGTATATAAGGAGAACTCGATAGTTGTTCAAAGAAGTGCATAGAAGAAAAATTTCAAAGTCTAAAACTTTCAAGTTCCTTGCTATTTCATTCACTAAGCTCAAAGCTATAAACAAAAGAGAGAGAAATTTTTGTGAGACTTTGTGAGAGATTAGTAGAGACTCCTCAATGTGAAGTCAAGATCATACTGCTGTAAAATCTCTTTTGATTCATAGTGGAATCCAGCCAATAGGCTATCAGCGCAGGAGAGTGGACGTAGGCTTGGTCTAAGCCAAACCACTATAAACCTTGTGTTCATATTCTCTTCCTTGAACTTTTTACTTTTATTCTTTAGCTTTTCTTAATTGCTTAAAGTTAAATGCATTTATAGTATGTTATCTTATAAAGGAAATTTATCACTTATGAATTCTGCAAAAAATCTTTTTACACCTATTCACCCCCCTCTAGGTGTTCGTACTAGCCCTTACACATTTTAGCTCCAACTTGCTGTTTTAATTCCAATTAGACCCCTAGGGCTTTGCTATTCACATTCAAATCCTTAGCTTTAACACCTTTTTTTTATTATTATTTCAAGAAAAGAAAAAATAAATGCATTTAAAAATTATATTAAATGCTTAGGTAATCTATACGTAAAAATTTAAAGAAAATTTTTTGTGAAAGAACAAGTTCTCACTTTTTCAGAAATGATCTTTGGGCAAAAATTTAGTTGCCAATAACCACTAATTGTTCAACAACTATCAATGAATTAAACGTAAACTTATGTTTCCTAGACACATGACTGCATGCTTAATCATGTTACCGTCTGTAGATTCTTTGAATTCACAAGCCATTTCGAAGATGTACTCTACTGAAAAGTCCTTTATGAGAAAGATGAGAGTGATTCTTATGTCCATGTGGGCATATATCCTGTAACAAACATTAGAGAGCTTGTTATCATCTCTACTCGTAGAGGTCAAGGAATTATTTACCAATGCCACCTCGGCATTAATAAAGATCTGCTGGATTTAATGAGATAACTCACGTGTGAAAGTATGTAAAAGGTGATTACTTTCTCTTTGGCTATAGGCAGAAGCAAGGAGTTGGGGAGAATATCTTAATTTCTGATTATTTTGTCTAGTCCTTATTAAGGAAAACAAACGAAGGTAACGAGAAAGAATGCAGAGACAGAGCACCGTACAGCTTTTGTTGTTACCACCAAGAGAATGACTTGCATTTTACTAGGAAGTGGAGAAGTCCATCTTGAAGTGTTGTTGCTGTCGACCCAAAACTGGATTTTTCTGCATCTATTTCTGCGGTGAAATTATGACATGATGTCTTAGTCTTCACTTCTCTGCTTCCCCACATTATGTCTTGAAGCAAACTGAATTGGGTATGTTTGTGCTTTGACAATATTCAGGCTAAAGCTGGAGCTGGCTTGGACTGTCAATGGTGAGTACTTTTTCTCACCCTTGAGATGTAGTCTGATCTCTTTACTGAATGGGAAATTTGATGGCTCTTTGATCTGTTGACTCTTTTCACTTGCTCAAAAAATGCAAACAATGAAATATGGAGGCATATGCTGCCGTCAAGTTTGCTGATGTATGCCTGCATGGGTCGAGGGGCGATGCTGGCATTGCCGAGTGTGCGTTTGTTGCTTCTCAGGTTTGGTGCTTTTAAAGAACTCATCCAGATCCAATACTTTTACTTCTCTCAAATTCAAACCGAACTAACCAATGATTTGCTTTATTGTTGTCCCCAATTTCAGGTGAATGACCTTCCGTTCTTTGCATACAAAGTGCACCTTGGTCATGGTGGGGCAGAGGAGGTTCTTCCCCTTGGCCCACTGAATACGTACGAAAGGTCTGGAGTTTTATCTCGAAATTTTTACGTCTGCTTTGATTACAACAAAGGAAAATGAAGTTTCTTAATTTCTGCTTTTGTTTGTTATCCTGTAGAGCTGGCTAGAAAAAGGCAAAGAAAGAGTTGGAGTTGGTTGAGAGTATGCAGTAGCGCATTTCAAATATCAAGAAGTGACCGATTTAAAGACGTGGCTTTTTGCAATAAAAAAAGATGTCCTCTTCATTGTTTCCGGTTATTTTCTACACAAAATTGGTTCTCGGGAATAAACTGTTCAGATCTAGAAGGATATCGAAATTTATTTGGCATAGCTGACGTAGAAAAATCACCGGTTTTATTTTTCTAGATGTATCGTACTTAATTTGTTATTTGTGTAATAGCAAGACGGACGGCTGTTTGTATATCATTGTTCTATGTCCATCTTTCTTGTGTTCGCTTTCTCCCGACTTTCTTATGCACCTGCAAGGTCACCTCCTAGTGGCACTCTCGGTTGTGCAGCGTCCACAATATGCAAATGAGAAACAGAGGTTGCTGAATAAGCTGAAGCTCGTCTTTGGCACTGGGCTTGCCTCTGGAGATTCGCCCTAATAACCGGCGGCAATGTCTCACATCAAGTTCTCTTTACACGGAGCATTCAGATTAAAAGATTACCTACTGAGTTCATTTATTTTTGCATGAAAAGCAATTGATTTGCATAAAAGACCAAAAAAAAAAAAAAAAAAAAAAGAGAGACAAAAGCCTTAGAACATTATCTTGAAGTTGGACGGGCATCATGGAATTTGCTACATTTCTAGCGGTACATGTCTAGTGGCTACTTGCTAATCACCGACTGATGACGAATGAGTCTTGCTTCAAGTGGTAAAAATAATTTGAAATGTGTTTTGCAAGTCTTGCTCTATTAGTCCTGAAATTATCTTACATTGCAATGACAATTTGGAAGATATTGACAGAAGTGACAGAGCATTTGGATCTAGATTAAGAGCCTTGTGCACTACGAGAGAAGTTGGACTGCGGCATAGCAAGAGCAGTGTCACTCCTGGCTTTTGGAACCCTTAATATGTTTTTTTAGAGAGATGAGCTCTGCTACACCACTTTCCAGTGTTGTGGGTAAGGGAGTGGGATGGAGTAATGATGCCCCGATGGGCTCGGAGTCGTCAACCAACGCCATCAAAAATTGAATGGAGCACATGTGATCTCGATAACTAGCGTATGGATTCGCATTAACCTTACACTCTCATGTAGGCTCGGAGAGTGCAAACTGATCCCAAGTCGACTAGATCCAACCGGAAAAACTGGAGATAGACTGCCTCTGTTCCTATGTCATGGTGAGCCAAAACACTATTGGCAGTTTAGCATGATGATAAACTGTAGATTAATAGATGGTGTTGTGGATCCACGTTGATGATTTGGTGGTTTTTGCTGCCCCTAATTTTCGAGCCTTTCAACACATATTTTATACAATTTCATCAGATCTCGTGTAGGTTTTATGGGTGTCTTCCTGTCACGTGTAACCATCATTTTCTCCTCTTCAAAAACTTAGGCATGGCTTAGCTCTCAAATAATAATTTGAACCATCTTCGCATGGTTTGATCAGGTTGTGAGACTTCTGACTCATCTTTGAAGCGTAACAGAAGGTCTAAAGAAAAGAAGATTCTCAAAACTAAATATCGGACAATGAATCAGTTAAACTGACCTAAAATTTGAATAGGACACGTTGAAAAAACCTTGGGGGCTAGTTTTAATCGGTAATGAATCGGTCTAGAAGACCTCGAATCAATCAGTTACAGCATTGAGCTAGTTCCGTTTATAGTGGTATTCAACGGCTCCCACTAACGTTGTATTATGAATTCCAGGATGATTTTATTAGGTCAAAGGAAAATTGATCTGATTCTAGTGTGTTATTCGTTTGTCACTCTGTTTCAAGACAATGCCATGAAAGCCAAAAAGTGTTTTCCTTTCCTTAGGATAGCATGGATGTTTGCTAAAATATCTCATCAGAATTCTGATCTATTATATTCTTTGTAGGCAGTCGATGTTCTAGTTACTGGGGGACATGTAGGAGCAACAACTTTACCCCTCTTTTGTCTCAGGTTTGTGATGTGTTCTTCCAAATAAGTTCTTACATGGTTGACATGGATTTTGTTGGACATTGCAGTGTTCTCTAGAATGCTAAATGTCAGTTGGCATTTTCACAATCTGTATGTTAAACCACCTTGTTCTTTCACTCCTAAAGAAATTGATTTACCTGACGTCATGAATCCAAAATGGAGGAGCAGAAGATGTTGAAATGAATAAATTTTATTTGTTATGGAATTAGCCGTTATATCACATTCCTTTAGCTTCTTCAATTATGGGTTTTCGGGTCATAAATAGTGCTTTAGCTGTTCTAGTGATGTTAATTTTGTGAACGGGATTTGACAAGCTTCAGAGTACTGAGGCCACCCAAGGGCGTACATTGTTACAAGCAAGCTTCTTTTTCACGCATGAGTGCATGCTTAATCATGTTAGAGTCTCTGAGTTCTTCAGATTTACAAGCCAATTTGAAGATGCACTCTCTTGAGAACTTTCTTTGTGGGGAGGATGAGATTTTCACAAGAATCGCATATTTGGTCCATTTGGGCATATATCTTTTGCCAGTCAACTTTATGGCATTGTCTATACACTGTAATAATAGAGCTTGTTATTATCTCTACTTGTAGAGATCAAGGAATTTAATTTATCAATGCCAGCTTAGAAAGCCTTTCCACTACCACTACCAAAGATAAAGTCTATCTTCGTAGGAATTAAAGGGACACCTCGCATGTGAAAGAATGTAGAAGGTGATTACTTCGTCTTGGGCTATAGGCAGAAGCAAGCTCTGTGGAGAATATACTAGTTTCTGATTATCTTCTGCGGACTTCCTTAAGAAAAACAAAGGAAGATAACGGAAAGAATGTGGAAACACAGCACCATACAACTTTTGTTCTTCATTTGTATGTTGCGAATACTCCTGAAGTCACTGCTGATATCAGAGACATAGACAACGGTGCCATGGTGAGTTTCCCCCTCCCATCGTTAATTTGCTTGCTATTTGTGGAATTCGGGATGACAGAATTGCTAGGCTCTATATGAAAATGGAATTTGATAATGTTGGTTGTTTTCTGGGGATATTCTTTGGATTACCTTTTCAGATGAGTGAACTTCAAATCATTGGTGAATATACGGATCATTTTATGTCGGACTAATTTGATGTCGTTGATTGTTTTCTATGGATTTCTGGGACAGCAAAAACTGGAGAAGTAGGGATGGACCTCGTCATCATTCCTGCGGAGTTCCTAGGAAAACGGGAATGAAAAGAGATGACCTGTTCAAAATGAGTGCTGGAACAACAGAACCCCTTGTGAAGGAGTTGCCAAATGTTGCCCAAAAGCTATCGTCAACCGGATTAGTAGCTCTGTTAACTCCACAGTACCCATTGCGTCTGACGTTTGCAAGAGAGCATGCACTTATGACCCAAAGAGACTGTTGGTGTGACCATGCTCGACATAGTCAGAGTAAAATACTTCTGTGGTGCGTATAATTCCTGCTTGTACTCTCTTACTGATACTATCAAGAAGCATCAAGTATATTTATAGAGTTCAGAGTATCAGGTCGTCACTTTGTATGAGCCTACAAAGTTGGAAGCGTATTTACCTTGTTTAGCACGCTTTTGCCTTGCGTACAATGAGTTGCTCCGAGACAGCTCCGTGGACCTGGTGTTTTATTAAGTAGGCTAATGCCTCGGGTGGGGGATAATGTAGGTAATAAATCAGGCTATTTGCTAGTCTAGCGGTGGAGTCCAGAGGCCCCATCTATTTGATTGTTTTGAGTGAAATAATTATGTAAGTGCTGTTATGTATTAGTGAGTGTTATCTATTATCTTCTCATGATCATGAGGTTGTTTATGGTCATAGATATTTGGTACTAATGCTCAGGCAACAAAATTGTACAAGATACTAGTTTTGAGACTGTCATGCAAGCCAACAACATTTTTCCTATCCCAGGTAGATTCCTTATCTATTATGTTCCTTGCAGGCGGAAGTACTTGGTCTTGATCCTAGAGAAGTTGATATTCCAGTTGTTGGGGGTCGTGCAGGAGTGACAATTTCACCCATTTATCTCAGGTTTGTGTATCCTAATGAGAATTTTTATATGTTTGACAGATATGCTGTTAGAAATTGCAGTTTTCATTGATATGCTAAATGTCAGTTGGCATTTTCAAATTATGCAGGTCCTTATTCTTTCCCTCCTCAAGAAATTGATTTCCTAAAACACGCATCCAAAATGGCGGGACAGAAATTGTCAAGGTAAATAAATTTCAATTTGTTATGGGTTTAGACTTCAATTTAGGCGGTTTTGCTGTCATATCAAAGAAACATTGAATGAGTGTCTTCAGTGGCTTCTCAGGTTTGGTGCCCTGAAGAAACTTATCAAGACCTTGTCCCATTTCCATCAAAGATCTTTATCCTTTTTGCTTTACTTTTTCAAACTAAAATGACTAATGATAATCTTTATTGTTGTCCCCATTATTCTTTGCATCCAAAGTGCGCTTCTCTTTCAAAACTAAAATGACCAATGATAATCTTTATTGGTCCCCATACTGGGGCTGACTACTCAGGAGCTTCTTCCTCTTGGCCTGCTGAATGAGTATGAAAGGCCTGGAGTTTTAATAATCTTGAAATTTTTTGTTCTTCCGTGATATTATCAAAGGAAGATGCAGTTTTTTTTCAATTTTGGCCTTTCTTTGTTAACCTGTAGAGCTGGCTTGGAAAAAGCAGAGCAAAAGTTCGCAACAAGTATTCAGAAGGGCGTTTCATTCATCAAGAAGCGAGCCGATTGAAAACGTGGCCTAAGGAAAAAGATGTCCTCTTCATAGTTTCCTCTTACTTTTCTACTCAAAATTGCTACCTGGGAATAAATGGTTCAAACCTATGAAGTTGTCAAAGTTCATTTTGCATAGGTGACATAGAAAACACAGAGGTTTTTCTTTTTTTGCATGTAACGTACTCAAATGAGAATCTATGTAATAATCTGGTGGACGGATGTTTGTATATCATTGTCCTATGTTCCATCTTTCTCATATTCGTGCTCGGATTTCCTCTTTCTTATGCACCCATAGTATTGCATCTACGTAATATGAGATATATGGTGGCGCAATAAGCAAATGATAGATAGAGAGTGCTGAATAAGCTTAAGCTCGTCTTTTGCACTAGATTTGAAGTATAAGATGTTGGGTATTTCAATAGTTTTGAAATAGTGAAAGCTACTCGGGCCAAAAAATAAAATAAAATAGTGAAAGCTATTAATTTTTGTAATAGTTTTTAACCTTTATCAATTTGTAATGGATTTTTGCCAGCCATTAATCTATAAGGTTTTGAAACGAATCATTAACCATTTCATAACATTCTTGACTACTATTAAATTACGATAGCTTTGCAACATTTTATAATGGCCATCTTTCTTTTACTTGGGATTTTGCTACTATAATAGTTTTTGAGTTAGGGTGTGAGTAACATCATATTGTGAGCTACAAATTCTTAAAAGAGTGGACCCACAATAATTTTTAATTATTTGTTGTTTATTTTTTTTTTGTGATACAAAATTAACTGTTATTCTTACAATAGATTAAAG
The DNA here is from genome assembly GCF_016545825.1 of Eucalyptus grandis. Lineage (NCBI taxonomy): Eukaryota > Viridiplantae > Streptophyta > Magnoliopsida > Myrtales > Myrtaceae > Eucalyptus > Eucalyptus grandis. Next base: position 30,582,478 of record NC_052619.1, read on the forward strand.
ATGATCACATAAGTATTTCATTACAAATAGTTACTTTGAACATAATTGAAAAATGATATCGAAGTTGTTAAAATAAGAATATTCTTTTTTCTCATTGCATGCCTTTCATTTTGTTGTGAGGTTATACATATTACATTGTTTATGTTCCTTCTATTATTCAAAATGTGAAATAGAAGAAGGTCTGTCATATCTTGGGAAGATAGCCATTAGAGTTTATCACAATAAGTTTTGTAATCTAATGAGCAAAATTATCCTTAAGGGTAGTACTTGGACCCTTAAGAAAATTAATATTATTTTCTCATTTATTTTTCAATTGATTTCCAAAAACTCTTGTTTTTCATATTATCTAATGTTTTTCCAACATAAGAGACTCAGGTGCTGTTCTCTACCGCTTTGTCCAGAAGATTTCAGAGACAAATGAACAAGAGAACCATTATAGAGGCTCTTCTTGTGTGCAGTGGGCAGAGAGGAGTTGAAATTATCATTTCAACGCAATAGCACAAGATCGAGAGTTTTCAGTCGGAGAAGCCTCTCCGAAGATTTGGCCTAATCACCAGCAGCAATTTCTCACACCAAGTTCTCCTTACTAGCATAAAGACTAAGAGATTGGCAATTTTTCTTTGATTTGTGAAAGTTCAAGTCAAATTTGTTCCAAGAATAAAGGTAAGGGTAACAAGAATAAATGTCAGGGTTTGTGTGTTTTATTGAAAACTTCCTATCGCTGCAAACAATTTTTTAGGATATTCGATTATAGAGAAAATAAAGTGTTATCTGGTTATTGTTTGTGATGAAAACAAGTTCAAAAATTGAATTTATAATGTTAGATAATATTTAAAATCCATGAAAGGTGGCCTATATAGTAAATTACATAGAAGTTGGGAAAGACATTAAGAAATCATATTTGTAATATATATTTTAACTCTAACGTTCATTCCTCAAAGAAGTCAATAAAAGTGCGCTAGCCGCCAGGGAGAAAGTGCTCCTTCGAATGGATGTGGATTGAAACTCTTCGACATAGCAAAACTGGGGTGGACAACGATGTGTTAAAAGTAAAGTTAGTTGAGATTTCCACATTAGAACGTTGGACGGTCAACCTGGAGCACGGCTTTGTTCAAAAAAAAAAAAAAAAAAAAACCTGGAGCACGGCGGCCTACTTTTCATAGCTTCAATAAAGAATTTTGAGAGTAAAACCTCCAAAATATCTTAAAAGTCAAAACACTCTTGTTTCTGGTTCTCATTCTCAGATCTGCCTCTCTCTCTCTCTCTCTCTCTTTCTCTCTCGTTTCTACAGCTGCGCCCTTCGATCTCTCTCGAGTCTTGACTGAGTCGCCGGTCTTGTCTCGTTTCGTCTCTCTCGATCTCGCAGGTACTCTCTTCTTTCGTTTTCGATTTCTTCATCCAATGTTTCGATTCCGGTGTGCTGCCATTTCGGTTTCTTTGGGAGTTTGCCATCGCCAATTGATGGTATGAATCACGACTAACCATACCCACCACCCGTTTTTTCTTCTTTTGTTTGTTAACTTCCCCCGATTGATGTCTCGCATCAACAAGGCTTAATGACAATTTTCCTTCAGCTTGATTCCATAACCCAAGTCTCGTTTGCTACCTGAGATGGCATCTGTCACTAACGCTTCAGGAATGGAGTTCGAGGTGTTCTTGAGTTTTAGGGGACCGGATACTCGGGACCATTTTACCAGTTGCCTCTATAGTCAAATGGTGGAGAAAGGAATCCGCGTCTTCAAAGACAACGAAGAGCTCCGAGTCGGTCAGAAGATTGGTGGAAACCTTTTGCAAGCCCTTGACAACACTCAAATCTAAATCCCCATCTTCTCTAAGGGTTTTGCTTCCAGTCCATGGTGTCTCCGTGAGGTTGCTCATATGGTAGATTGCACTTCAAAGTCGGATGGGAAGAAGGAGATCCTCCCCATTTTCTTCGATGTGGAGCCTGATGATGTCAAGCTCAAAACAGAATTGTATAAAAATGCCCTGTCCATGCATAAGAATAAGTATGGCCCCGATGAGGTGAAGCGCTGGGAAGTTGCTCTTGTTGAGGTTCCAACTAGAGTTGGTTGGAAGCTGGAAGGAAAAGGGTAAGTTTTCCGCAACTCTTTCAGAGTTACTAATTTTAATATGATCTGTCCGGGACTTTTTTTCTTTTAGCTCTTCACATAACAAGAAATTCTCCCCACCACCCCCCAAAGAAAAGAACAATTCTCTCTTGGGTAGTGATGGAGCTTCACACTGCTCGATGCAGCATTCAAGCTTGGCACGTCACCGTTATTTTAACGTCTCCTCAAAATCTAGAGGGAGGTTCATTAGATGTGGACGTTTTCACCTCTATGTTGACAGTGTCTCGATGCAGTCTCCTGATATCATAGAGATCTCCAGAGAGATGCGACTTGGAGACGCAGTATAAATTGAAATTTTATTAATGAGCAGCAAGGCAAAATAGTCATGAAGGTTTGATTAGATTACTTTCCACTATTCTCTCCCCTTCAACCAACTACGAAATGACCCAAATTTCTTCATTTTCTCTTAATCACTGTGTTTAAACCCAGTCAATGAGAGTCTGGCAGCAGGTTAGTGTTAAATCCAATCAATGGGAATATGGACAACGACAACAGCTAATACGAGGCCTTTTATTATAATTTGATTTTCATTGTAACTTGAGATTATTATGTTTAAACGGATTCAATTTTTTTTTTTGAAGAACCGCCACCATTTGTAAAACAATCCTTATGTTTTTCATATATGTTATTCAAATAGCTTATGCTTGAAAGTTAGGAATAGTCCATTGCCATTATTTTCTCAGTCTGAATCGTCCACCATCACTGTTTGGCAGGTATGGGGAACTTATAAAATTGATTGTTCAAGAGCTTCTACATAAGCTGAAGGGGAAGGATAGACCTCTTCCTGACTATCTAGTTGAAATGGATGATTTAGTACAAATAGAGAAACTGTTGGATGCTAACTCTAATGACCATGTACGATTCCTTATAATCCATGGAATAGGTGGTATTGGTAAATCAACTCTTGCTAGTATTATCTTCAACCGATTCCGGTCTAAATTCAATTCTAGTAGTTACCTTGATGATGTTCCATGTCAAGGTCTTTTAGATGTGCAAAAGAAACTGCTATCTGACACACTAGGCTCAACCTCTATTATCGGAATCCTCGACACCAATGATGGGATCGATCGCATAAGAAGAGGACTTAGCAACAAGAAAGTTCTGGTTGTTGTTGATAATGTGGATGAGAAGAGGCAACTCGAGAACCTCGCAGGGAGACATGATTGGTTTGGTTTTGGAAGTAGGATCATTATTACAATCAGGGACAAAAGCACAATACTTGATAAGGACAACCAAATGCCACCTAGCAATTACTTGGCCTACCCAATGAAGGAGATGCCCATGGTTCAAGCAATTCGGCTTTTCAGCAAGCATGCCTTTAGAAGTGATACTCCTCCAAGAGATTGCTACAATTTTTTGGAAAGAGTCGTTTCAAGCATAGGAAGGCTTCCTTTGACTCTAGAAGTAGTGGGTTCTCTTTTCGCCAACACGGTCAATGGGATGAGACATTGGAGGACTTAAAGCAAGTCCCGCATAAGCACGTCCGAAATACATTGATGATAAGTATCAACAAATTGGAGGACATAGAAATGGCCATATTCCTAGACATAGCATGTTTTTGCATCGGGGAGTATAAGACTTATGCAGATTACATGTGGCGTAGTAGTGGATATTCTCCACGCAGCGTGATTGATGTTCTTCTCCTCATGTCGTTGATAAAGATTGATGAGTTCAATAGGTTTTGGATGCATGATGAAATTCGAGATCTAGGAAGGTACATTGTCAAGGAAGAGAATTTTGAAGATGCTGGAGAGCGCCGTTGGGTGCAAATTGATGAGAATACTCTAGATATACTGAGTAACAACGAGGTGAAAGTTATTACGAGTAGAAGACATAATCAATCAAGCAAAATCTTTGGTCATGTGCATTAAAATGAGAATGTCCTGCTTTGCTTTCTAACTTATAGAGAAATAGAAAGGAACTTTTAAACAACAAAAGTATATGTTTTCATGCCTTACCCATGTGAAACGAGAATAAAGCTAATGCGCCATTTGGTTAGTTCAAATTCTTAATTTCTTGTTTTAGAGAGGATGAAAATGAGTTCTTTGTCCTTACCAAAAAAAAAATTCTTTGTTTCCTGGTGTTTAGTTTGTGAAAAGACCGAGGAAATTAACTTCGCATGGACATTTTAAATATGTTTGGTTTGTCTCGTTTTCAAGTTAAGAAGAGTGCTGATTATTTTGTTATAACGTGGGTCTGATTTAATTAGTTTGGGGTCAAAGAAGAACCACTGATATTGTTGACTACTTGCATTGGTTTTTTACTTCGTTTGTTGTATATTCAATCTTTATTCTCTGATGTTGCTGGCAGGAAAAACGAGCTGTACGAGCACTCAGTTTGGGTATTAGTCATGACTTAATACCTGAAGAATTAGCCTATTTGCCAATGCTGAGGTTTCTTGGAGGGGAAAGACTGAATTTTGTAGGTGACTTCAAGAATCTTCTTCATAGTCTAAGATGGCTTTCTTGGCGTCATTGCCCGCACGATTTTTCAGCGACAAATCTTCACTTGGTGAATTTGGTCGTGCTCGACCTTTCATCAAGCGACATCACCCACAATTGGGGTGGATGGAGGCATATCGAGGTACTAACACGCCTCGCTCAAGTTCGCTTTGAATTCTATCAATTGTGTTTCATATTCTCATACTTTTTGTCAGCATGTAATATGCCTTCTTTTCCATAGCAGATGGCGAAAAGTTGAAAATTCTAGATTTGACATGCTGCAATGAGTTAACCAAGACACCTGATTTTTTGGAGTTTGGCAAGTTGGAGAAACTGATTCTCGCTGGCTGTGAGCAATTATCTACAATTGATAGCTCAATCGGTAAGCTAAAATTGCTAAATACTTTGAATATTGAGGGATGTGCATGCCTTGAAGGGTTGCCCGAAGAAATTGGTTCTTTAGAATACTTGTCAGAGATTATCATGCCTTGCTTCGGCAAATCGTTCAAACTTCCTGAGACACTAGGCGATCTAAAATCTTTGACAAAGTTTGAAATTCAATTTCATCCGGGTATCTACCGACTTCCTTATTCCATAGGAATGTTGAATCTCACACGTTTGGTTTTGTCTAACCGCAAGAATCTTTATGAGCTTCCGCATTCTATCGGGAATTGGAATTATTAGTTGAGTTGGATTTAAAACTCTCCGGGATCTCTGTTCTCCCCGATTCCATTGGAAGCTTGAGGAATCTCAAGCATTTGCTTTTGTTTGGGTGTGAGAATTTACATGAGCTTCCAAACTCTATCGGGGAGCTAGAATCATTGGTCGAGTTGAATTTAGAACATTCGAGGATCTCCGTTCTCCCTAATTCCATTGGAAGGTTAATGAATTTCCTACATTTGTCTTTTTCTAAATGCAAGAATCTACATGAGCTTCCAGATTTTATTGAGGAACAAGAATCATTAGTCGATTTGGATTTAAGTTACTCGGGAATATCAGATCTCCCTTATTCTATTGGAAGATTAAAGGATCTCAAGCATTTACTTTTATCTGAATGCAAGAATCTACATGAGCTTCCAAACTCTATTGGGGAACTAAAATCATTGATCAAGTTAGATTTAAAACTCTCAGGGGTATCCATTCTCCCTGATTCCATTGAAAGGCTGAAGAATCTAAAGCATTTGCTTTTATCAGAATGTAAGAATCTAAATGATCTTCCGAACTCTATTGGGAAACTAGAATCTTTGGTCGAGTTAGATTTATCGCTTTCAGGGATTTCTGATCTCCCTAATTCTATTGGAAGATTAAGGAATCTCGAGCATTTACTTTTATTTGGATGCAAGAATCTAAATGATCTTCCGAACTCTATTGGGGAACTAAAATAATTGGTTGAGTTAAATTTAAAACTTTCGGGGATTTCTATTCTCCCTAACTCCATTGGAAGGTTAAGGAATCTTAAGCATTTGATTTTATTTGGATGCGAAAATTTGCATGAGCTTCCGCACTCGTTGGGAAATTACAATCATTGGTTGAGTTGGATTTAAAACTCTCGAGAATCTCCGTTCTCCCGATTCCATTGGAAGGTTGACGAATTTCACGCATTTATCTTTTCTGGATGCGACAATCTAAATGAGCTTCGGACTCTATTGGAAAACTAGAATCATTGGTTGAGTTAGATTTAAAATTTTCGGGGATCTCTGTTCTTCCTGATTCCATTGGAAGGTTAAAAGATCTCAAGCATTTACTTTTATCCGGATGCAAGAATCTACATGAGCTTTCTGATTCTATTGGGGAACTAGAATCATTGGTCAAATTGGATTTAAAATTCTCGGAGATCTGTGTTCTCCCTGATTCTATTGGAAGGTTGACAAGTTTAACGCATTTGTCTATTTCTGGATGCAAGAATCTATATGAGCTTCCAGACTCTATTGGGGAAATGAAATTATTGGTTGAATTGGATTTAAAATCCTCGGGATCTCCCTTCTCCCGATTCCATTGAAAATCTAAGGAGACTAAAAGTCTTAAATGTGGCATACACAAAGATACACACAATACCCTATGCTCTCGGAGGGGTAAAGACACTTGAAGAGCTCGATGCCTCGTTTTGTCGGCATCTCATGGATGAAATACCGTGGGAAATGTGGAACTTGACCTATATGAGGGTATTGGATTTAGAATGGAGCCCAATCTCTACATTGCCAGGAAAGATCAGTGCTTTCTCTAGTCTCCAAACACTTAAAATTGCAAGCCACCGGCTTTCCCCATTGCCAGAGCTTCCCTCAAGTTTGAAATGTCTAGTGATTGCAGATGCCGAATTCCCTGCTCTTCCCGATCTATCGCACTTGAAGAGGCTACTAAAATTACAGCTCAGCGACTTCCCCAATCTGGCGGAGATTCCAGGTTTGGGGGAACTAGAATCACTGGAGTCTTTGCACATTACCATGTGTGATGTGATCAAACAATTGCCTAACTTATCGAAGTTGAAAAATCTACAGCATCTCGAGCTATGCCGTTGTAGGAAGTTGAGAGCCGTCGAAGGCTTGAAAGAACTGAATAATTTGGTATATGTGAAGATAGAAAATTGCAGGTCAATGGAAAGGTTGCCCGATGTGTCGACATTACCAAGTTGGAGTTGGGTTTGGCAGAAGCTTTAAAACAAACCGTTCTCTCTACCGTGCAACTGATTGAAGAATATCATGACTGGTATCAAACTGGTGCAGTAGAAAGGTGAGTGGCTTTGAACTTCTCCCAGATTTTCTTTGCATCCAAAGTGCGCATCGGTCGTACGAAAAGGTGTGGGAGTATAGCCTCGTCGAAATTCTCAGGTGCGTTTTGATTACATCAAAGCAAAACAGAAGTTCTCATTTCGGCTTTTCCTTGCTAACCTGTAGAGCTGGCGGTTGAGAAGAGAGTTGGCGGCGAGTTACTCAAGAGTATTGAGGACCTGGTCATGGGATAATGCCAAACCTGCGGGCCCTGCACGTGGGATAAAAGCCAAACTGGCGACACACATTCACCACCGACATGAACTAATCCGAGTGTCTCTCATGTCACTTCTTGAGCCATCTATTGTATTTCTTGATGGTGTTTTGATTTATAGGGTGCCAAAGTACGAGAATGCATCGTATCTCTAATTTACTCCCATTAATATTCAGTGATTATTCCACGCATTCATCTCAGGCCAAGCTCTAAGTGCAATTAGAGTATTTGAATATCAATCACGAGGCTCCATTTATTTAGTACGTTAGTACTTTTGGATCCATCGGCAGCCACTGAGCCCTCTTTTCTTTAATGTTGTTGACTTTATTTCTTTTTACGTGAAATTTTATAAAGAGAAATAACCCAAAAAAAAGTCTTCATAAACCAGCATCCTAAAGGAAAATGATCTACACCCAACTGCAATATAAGTTAAAGCGGAAATCGCCACCCATATTTTTGTAGGATGAAGAGCATAATAGATACGACAGCACTTTGAGAAATTATTCACCCGAGTGGGGGTATAAAGCCTAAAATGAGGGAATTCCCAAGCTTTATTAAAACTTGAAATCAAGGAGGTCACCTTAACGTATCCGTCCATTTTATGACGAAAAGTTTGTAAACGCTGAAGAGGAAAATGCGATCTAGGGGACGACTGTTGATTGATGCACCTTCGTACCTTTAGTCAACGAAGGCTCGAGTGCTGAGCCTCGTGGCGGGCGAAGACTGCGCTACTGCCGAATCTCCCTTGCCGTGCAGGACGTCGCTGGGATTCAAAGTCGTGATCCTGGAGGGATTGGGCAGCCTCTGGCAGTTTTGGTGGGGATCAACCAGCTCGTCTATGTTTTTCCATCTGTAGGGTGTTGTGGATACTCCTGGTGTCACCGCTGATATCCGCCACAAAGACACCGGTGCCATGGTGAGATTCCCCCTCTGATCGTTAATTTGCTTGCTATTTGCTGAATTTAGGATGGTGGAATTGCTAGGCTCTAGATAAAGATGAAATTTGATATTGTTGATTGTTCTGTGGGGATATTGTTTGGATTACCTTTCCGGATGAGTGAGCTTCATATCATTAGTGAGTATATGGATCATTTTTTATGTCAGACTAATTTGATATTGTTGATAGTTTTCTGTGGATTTCTGGGACAACAACTGGAGAAGGCCCCTGTAGGGATGGACCTCGTCATCATCCCTGCCGGAGTTCCTAGGAGAACAGGAATGAAAAGAGATGATCTGTTCAAAATGAGTGCTGGAACAACAGAACCCTTTGTTAAGGAGTTGCCACATATTGCCCGAAAGCCATAGTCAACTGGATTTGTAGCTTTGTTAACTCCACAGTTCCCATTGCAGCCAAAGTTTCCAAGAGCGCTGGCACTTATGATCCAAGAGACTGTTGGGTGTAAACCATGCTCGACGTAGTTAGAGCAAATACTTCTGTGGTACTTATCACTTCTGCTGGTACTGTCTAGCTGAAACCGTCGAGAAGCATCAAGTATATTTATAGAGTTCAGAGTGTCAGGTCGTCACTTTGTATGAGCCTACAAGTTTAGCACGCTTGTCTGGCGTGGAATCACTTGCTCCGAGGGCAGCTAACTTTTTCCCATCTTGCAATAAGACAGGTAAGTGGACCAGGTATTTCATTAAATAGGCTAATGCTTCATGTATGGGATCATGTGCACAGTGGAGACGCCGAGGTGAAAAATCAGGCTATTTGCAAGTGCTGTTATGTATTAGTGAGCGTTATTGGTTCTCTTCTCATGATGATGACCTTGTTTTTGGTGATAGCTATTTGGGACTAATGCTCCGGCAGAAGATTTGTAGAAGAAACCAGTTTCGAGAGTGTCATGCAAGCCAACAGCATTTTACTTTCCCAGGTAGATTCCTTATCTATTATGTTCCATGCAGGCAGAAGTACTTGGTCTTGATCCTAGAGAAGTTGATGTTCCAGTTGTTGGTGGTCATGCATGAGCGACAATTTTACCTCTTATATGTTCGACAGAAAAGCTCTTAGAAATGCAATTTTTTTATATGCCAAATGTCAGTTGGCATTTTCAAATCTGTGGATTAAGCCACCTTATTCTTACACTCCTCGAGGAATTGATTACCTGAAATCACGTATCCAAAATGGCTGGCCAGAAGTTGTCGAGGTAAATAAATATCAATTCGTTTTACAGATTTAGACTTCAACTTAGGCAGTTTTGACGTCATATCACATTCTGCTAGCGTCTTCAGGGGCTTTTCAGTTTTTGTAAAACAGCTTCAGAGTACTGAGGCCCCCTAAGGGGTACACTGTTCCAAGAAAGCATTTTTTTTTTCTCCCAGACACGAGTGCATGCTTAATCATGGTAGAGTCTCTGAATTCTTAACATTTACAAGAAATTTCGAAGATGTGCCCTGCTGAGAACTTCCTGTTTGAGAAGGATGAGATTTTCACAAGAATCACATGTTAGGTCCATACGGGCATATGTCATTTGCAAGTCAATTTTATCGTGTGCAGACTTTGCCTATGCACTGTAATGATTAAAGAATAGAAGAGAGCTTGTTATTTTCTCTACTTGTAGAGGTCACGGAATTCGATTTACCGATGCCACCTTGAAAACCTATCCATTACCACTACCCAAGAAAATGCGTTAATGGGATACCTTGTCTCGGGCTATTGGCAGAAGCAAGCAGTTGTGGACAGTATCTTAATTTCTGATTATTTTGTCAGCTCCTCAATAAGGAAAACAGAGGAACGTAACAGAAAGAATGTAGGAACAGAGCACCTTACATCTTTTGTTGTCACGGCTAAGAGAATGACGTGCATTTTGATAAGCGGAGAAGTTCATGCAGTTGCAGAATTGTTAAATACACCAGACTTACAGTGATCGTACATGCCTACTCGAAACTAGATTTTTCCGCATCTATTTCCACAATGAAATTATGACATGACATCTTAGTTTTCACTTACTTTGCTTCCTTACATTATGTCATGAAGCAAACTGAATTGTTTACATCTGTGTTTTGACAATTTTCATGCTAAAGCTGGAGATGGCTCTGCAACTCTCAAAGATCTTTTGTTTGGCCCTTGAGATGTTGTCTGGTCTCTTTCATGAACCGGAAATTTAATGGCTCTTTGATATGTGGACTCTTTTTACGTGCTCAAATGATGTGAAATTGAAATATGCTGCTGTGAAGTCTGCGGATGGATTCCTACATGGGTTGAGGGGCAACGCTGACATTGTCGAGCGTGCATTTGTTGCTTCTCAGGTTTGGTGCCTCGAAGAAACTTATCAAGATCCAATTTTCTTGCTTCTCTCAAATTCAAACTGAAATGACCAATGAGTTCATCCTGGTGGACGGATTGTCCCATATCTCTCATGTTCAGTGTTCAGATTCCGACTTCCGTTGGCACCCATAATGTTGCCTGTGCGCATTATCAGATGTGCAGTGCCCCTATTGTAATATGTTAACGTGGAAGCTACCTAAGATCGTGTAATTTATGTTGACATGCAATTACCAAAGAAAATAAATGAGAAACAATAAAGAATGCCAAAAATTTATATGATTTGCTATCAAGTGTCGTTACCTATATCTACAGAGAGATCCAATAACAAATAATTTATTATTAATCGGAGAATCCAAGTTTATAATCGTCCACATACTCTTCTATTTCCCACATTTAGATCATATTCAAATCCGTAGTATTTATAAATAAACAAACATTTGGATCTAAAAACTCAATGCAGAAATTTCACCATGTTCAAGCCTGTCCGCATCAAGAGCTCCTCCTCGTGGCTGCGTTCTCCGTGCGGCGGCCCCTCAAGGAGAGTTACTGTGCTGTCACAGCCAATCGGCGGATATGGCAAGACTTAGATCCATCACATTCTTAGATGCAACTGTTAATACATTTTGATAATGGCTCAAAAACTTTAGATGGGAAGCTGATGGCTCCCAGACAATCAGTCAAGCGTTGCCTTTGTCAAGTCACTATCGAATACACCATACAAAACCCAAAACCACTGGAAAATATTAACGAACACAATAAATTAAGGCCATAAATCAAATGATGTCATGCTCTAAGATATAGGACTATCTGAAGGATTTACTTTCGTAAAATAATTGTCGTACCGTGTCATGCTTAAAACCCAGATTTTAGATTTTTTTCTGATTTTGTTACTTCATTTTTAAATCTCGATGGGATGCAAAAGTTTACCATCCTAGATTATAGTACTATTTCGCATGGCCTTTTCCTTGAATTAAATCCTAACTCACATTTTTCTCATCGCCGTTACATAATAAGATGATGGATATATTTAAGTTAAATTCCAGTGATTTCATAGAATTGCAATTTTAACTCCTAGTTTTGGCAATATAACGCCTAAAATAAGGGAAGTCCCAAGCTTTATTAAAACTTAAAATCAAGGTCACTACAGCCTATCCGTCCATTTTATGACGAAAAGTCTGTAAACGTTAACAAGGAAAATGCGATTGGAGCAACGGTTGTTGATTGGTGCTTCTTCGCAGCTTTCGTCAACGAAGACTCGAGTGCTGAGCCTTGCAGCGGGCGAAGACTGCGCAATTGCCGAATCTCCTTGCTGTGCAGGACGTCGCTGGGATTCAAAGTCGTGATCCTGGAGGGACTGGGCAGCCTCTGGCAGTTTTGATGTGGCGACTCATTAATTGTTCATTAATTACAAAAAAAAATTAGGAATTAATTCTTAACCCTTAACAAAATAATTTTCATTAAATTGAGTTACATACGAACATTAGGAACATTTGCGTTGCTATGATTAATTATTAAAATTTTTAGAATTTTTATTTTTAAAATTAAAAAATTAATTTAAAAACTTAGTGGGCCTGGGCTAGGGCTAGGCAGGCCCGACCCCTTTTTCTTTTCCTTTCCCTTCCCCTCTTTCGGCCCAGCTCTCTTCTTTTCTTTTTCTTTTTTTTGTTTTGCCCTTTTCCTTGGCCCGGCCCTTGCCACATCTTTCCCTCTCTTTCCCTCTCGCCATCTGCAACGCGACGAGAACACCGATACGATGGGGAACGGCACGACAGCAGGAGCGTCCGGTCGCTGGTCAGGCCGGCGGGGCAATGCGTCGCAGAGGCCATGTGTGCTGGGCAACTAGGGAGAGAGGGGAGCGAGCCACCGCGCTTGGACCTCGGCCGCCGACCCTCACTGACGCATGCTTCTCCCGCAGTAGGTATCGTGCGCATCTTTTTGAGTTGTGTCGAGTTGCGTCGATTTCCCGGGGATCCCGGTTCGAAGGCATGCGGGGCGACTGGATGCAGTCCGATATATCGAGCTCTATAAGAATATGGATGGGAAGAATTGGAGAGAAAAGTTTTCTGTATTCTCTGTATATCTCCGAATGTACAATGTAATTTTTATATTACAATACATGTATAATGAAAAAGACAACAAAATAATGTACATACTAGATTTGATATAAATTGATCTTCGATTTGATCTTGATTGATCTGAGGAATATTTAATATGATCTGAAGATATCTTGCGTATCTTCCAACACTCCCCCTCAAGCTGGTGGCTTGTAGATATCCAAGACACCGAGCTTGCTTAAGAGATACGCATGCTGTCCTTGACATAGAGGTTTGGTGAACACATCTGCAGGCTGTTCTTCTGTTCCTATCCCCCGTGTTTCGATTATACCTTCCTGTATCTTTTATCGAGTGAAATGGCAGTCCACTTCTATGTGTTTCGTTCTCTCATGCACAATGGGATTTGATGCTAGTTTAAGAGCTACATCATTGTCACAAAACAATCTGGTTGGTCCCTTAACTTGTACTCTAAGGTCCCGAAGTAATCCCCGTAGCCATACTATCTCACATGTCGTTTTCGCCATAGCTCAGTATTCTGCTTCTGCTGAGGATAAAGAGATTGTCGGCTGCTTCTTGGTTTTCCATGAAAGTAGAGAATCTCCCAACTTAATGCAGCAACCGGTTATGGATCTCCTGCTCATCGGACAAGTGGCATAATCTGCATCACAGTACGCTGTCATTTTCATATCACATTTCCTGGAAAGAAGAATCCCGAGTTCAAGACATTTCTTCAAGTACTTCACAACTTTCAGTGCAGCGTTCATGTGAGACTGCTTTGACTTGTGTATGAATTGGCTGAGTGTCTGTACAGCATAACTAATGTCTGGCCTGGTCATAGTCAAATATATGAGTTTCCCGACAAGCTTTTGATAACTCAATGGATCTTTGAGCACTGGATCTGCTTGTTGAGACACTTCAGCATCATAATCTGCCGTAGTCAATTTAACATTTTGCTCGATTGGAATCACAGCTGGCCTACATCCTGATAAACTTGCTTCTGATATGATTTCCAATGCAAATTTTCTCTGGCTGAGAGATATTCCTTGACCTGATCGTGCAATTTCTATTCCAAGGAAATATTTGGGTGTACCCAAATCTTTTATGTGAAAGGTAGAATGCAAGTATTCCTTGAAAACTTGGATAGCCACTTCATCGTTTCCATAATAAGTATATCATCTACATATATCATTAAGTATATAGATGACGTACTTTAGTCCGAGTAAAACGACATAGTCAAATCTGGATTGTTGGAATCCTGCCTATCAAAGACTCTCGCAAATTTGGCATACCATTGTCCGGAGGCTCGCTTGAGTCCATACAGGGATTTGCGGAGACGACATACTCTATTCTCCCCCTGTCTCCATAAACCCTGTGGAATGTCCATATAAATCTCTTCGTCTAAATCTCCATGTAAGAAGGCATTGTGCACATCCATCTGGTGCAACGGCCAATGCTGAAAGGCTGCTACTGAGAGAAATGAGCGTACCGTAACATCTTTAGCAACGGGAGAGAAGGTTTCGTGGTAGTCAAAACCTTCCTGTTGCGTGAAACCTTTGGCCACTAATCGAGCCTTGTACCTTTCAATTGATCCATCTGCTCGATATTTGATCTTGTACACCCATTTGCATCCAATCGCCTTCCGGTTTGGGGTAGAGAGACGAGTTCCCATGTCTGATTATCCACTAAGGCCTGCAATTCTGCTTTCATAGCTTGCTGCCACCTCGGATCGGCTCGCCTCATCATAATTGGATGGTTCTTGCTCCTCGAAATGCGAGAGATGCAACAACGATGCTCCGCCGACAGCCGATCAAATGAAACATAAGAGGAGATGGGAAAAGAATACCCGGGCGAGTTTCGACTCCACACACATAGTCTTTCGTCCAAGTTGGTGGATGCGTGACTCGCCGGGAACGCCTTGGTGGGGTATTTGCAGGCAATAATGAACCCGAGCTAGTATCAACAAGAGTGGATGAATGATCCATGCCAGTATTAGCAGAGGCAGAGTCAAGCACAACTTCATCATCTGAGATGTGGTTTGTGGGTTCCAGCGGAGGCGTCGAGTCCATGGTTGATGCAGAGGAGTCTCTGCTATATGTTGATGCAGGAAATAGAACATACCCTGGATCATTTGCAGTTTCTTCAATTTGAGGTGAAGAGTGATGTCTTCGGTTATCTGTGTTTGGTTCTTGTGTAGCGAAAGGAAAGATATCCTCCTGGAATGAAACATCCCTACTAACAAAGAATTCCCCTGTAGATGAATCATAAATCCTGTACCCCTTTTGTAAAGTGGGATATCCCATGAATGTGCAACGGCGAGCATGAGGACTCATCTTATCTTTAGGTCCCACTATTATGGCATAACATTGACAGCCAAAAATCTTCAAATGACTCATATTTGGCTTCCTCCCAAAGAGTAATTCAAAGGGACTTCGACCACCGAGAATCTTGGTCGGCATTCTATTGATTAGATAAGCTGCAGTTAAGACACAGTCTCCCCAAAAATTATCAGGGATGGAAGCTTGAAACTTTAAGGCACGAGCAACTTCCAATAAGTGACGATGTTTCCTTTCCACTACCCCATTTTGCTGCGGAGTATACGTGCAGGAACTCTCATGTAAAATCCCTTGAGATGAAAGTAAACCAATACACTCATGGTTAAAGAATTCCTTCCCATTGTCTGTTCGTATTCGATGGATTGTCTTGCCAAATTGAGTTTTCGATAAAGATAGGAAAGTCCTTAAATGGGATATGACTTGACCCTTAGATTGCATGAGAAAAATCCATGTGGCCCTTGAGTGGTCATCCACAATGGTGAGGAAAAAACGGGACCCATCATGATTCTGTGTATGGTAAGGACCCCAAACATCAATATGAAGTAAGGAAAACAAATCATCTGCACGGTTTGTGCTTAATGGAAAAGGAATACGAGACTGTTTGGCAAGTGGACACATATGACATTGCGGATAAGGAAATAAGGAACTGTGACCCATTCTAGAATGCAAAAGGAATTGTTTATCATTGGTGGTCAAATTACACAATGATTGTTTATTACAATGAAACTTATCAAGATTTGCTGAATTCTTCCAAAAATATAGGCTTTCAGACAGATTACCCCAGCCCATTAGTGTCCCAGTCGAAAGGGCCTGAAAGAGACAGCTATCAGCAATGAAGGAAACCTTACAAGAATTTTCCTCACAGGCTCTAGACACGGAAATAAGGTTAAATTGAAACTTTGGGACATAGAGGACATTTGTTAGAGTGAGCTAAGAGCTAAGATTGATTGTCCCTGTCGTGGATACACAAGCAACATTTCCATTCGGCAATTGCACAATAATAGGACTATCCAGTTCCTCATTAACAACAGTAGATAGCTTCTTATCACAGGCAATATGATCACTAGCTCTAGAATCAACAATCCAAGTATTCCTCGATATGGTATTTATTAGGCAATGAGAAATACCTGTAAAGCTGCTCCTCCTTTTTGGAATATCCAATTTTTGCAGTGTATGCGTCAATTGCTGATACTCAGCATGTGAGATAGATTGATCAGTTGATCCTGTGGGCTGATAAGCTGCTGCTACTGACACTTCCTTCTTTTTTTCTCCCGGTCGACCATGCAATTTCCAACAACTGTCAATTGTGTGATGAGGCCGTTTGCAATAGTCGCAAAATAGCTTGCCTTTATTTTTAAAATTCGACCCATAGCTTGGCCCATGGCTCGGTCCATGGTTTGGCCCAAGATTCTTCGAAATATGGGGGCCGTTGGATCTGCTTGATCCGGAATCATCCATGCCGTCCAGATCGTCCGCATAGTGATGCCCTTTAGAGCCGTCGATCGCCGCGAGCGATCTCGGGACCATCGATCGCCGATCCTTTAAAAGGCGTTTGTTCAGTGAACCCTAGCGATGGATTCCGCCTCCTTTCTAGGGTTTTCATTCCTCCTCTCTCGGTTCTCCGCCGCGAGAGCCAAACCCTCCATCGCTTTGCTCTCCGTCGAGGTGAGTCTTTGGCTCTCCCCGCACCGCAAGTTGGAAAATTCGTCCAATCGGCGGCGGAGGCTCCATGGCTAGAATCTGCGACCTGAAAGTAAGGTAAGAGTCGTTGAGTATTAGCAAAAAACGCGTTGCTTTCTCTTGGTCCTTGATCTCCTTGTACCGTCGGAGGGTCTCTTCGGGTCCGATGAGCTTTTCTTCGCCAGCCTCCACTGCGTTCAGAGCCGAAAGCCCGTTGAAGCAGGCCGTCACGGTCATGTTTCCTTGCTTCGGTTCGGAGAGAGCTTGATGCAACGAGAAAATCCTTGCCCGATCCAATTTCCTGTACATCTCTTTTATACTATCCCAAAAAAATTTTGAGTCATCTGTCGGAGGTAATCTGGCGGCTATTTCTGGGCTGATGCAATTTCCTATCCATGTCCTAACAAGTTGGTTGCATTTTTTCCATTGTCGCCCTAATTTTTCATTGGTTAGAATGGGAACTGTTCCGTCGATGAACCCTTCTTTGTCTTTTGTGATAAGGGCTCGGCGGAATTCCTGCGCCCAACTTGAATAGTTCTCGAATCCCGTGAGATGGTTGCCGATGAGCTTCAACTCGGGTCCGTCGGCTGTGGAAACATAAAGCGCGTCGCTGGGTTCGAGCCGACCCATGGCGGCCGCGAAAGGAAAAGGAAATCATGTTGGAAATCCTGTTGGTTGTCCCGAATAGAAAGAAGCCACATTTGAATTTGTTGAACCGCCCATTTGCTCTGAGTCGATGCTGAGCCTTCCCCAGCGCTGGTTGGTAGGCCTCCATCGGCCTGCACGCTCTGGTAGCCTGGCTGTGATGTATTTGGATTCGATCCATGAATCCATGGGTACGGCATCCAATGATAAGGATAGCCTGAGAAATTGAACCCTGGATTGAACTAAGCCGGAAAATGTTGCCAGGGCGTGTGATGAGCGTGAATTTGCCCTTGAATAGGCTGATGTTCAGCCAAAGTAGTGACAATCGTTGATTCTGGATTAGGGGAAGCAGGAGGTGTCGAGGTAGGTATTTGTGTGTTTGCCATGATGAGAAGGAGGTTTTAAAGAAAATTCGAAGCTGTTCTGTTTTGCAGGTTGAGCAAGGTATGAAGGCTAAAAAAATGAATTCCTACCGGAGGCTGCTTTGTTTTGCAAGTGTTGCAACAGCAAAGGCAGAAAAGAACCGGAGGCAATTCGAAGAAGGTTGCAGAAGCAATACCAAGATCAGAAGACGCTCTGATACCATGTAAGAATATGGATGGGAAGAATTGGAGAGAAAAGTTTTTTGTATTCTCTATATATCTCTGAATGTACAATGTAATGTTTATGTTACAATGCATGTATAATGAAAAAGGCAACAAAATAATGTACAGACTAGATTTGATATAAATTGATCTTCGATTTGATCTTGATTGATCTGAGGAATATTTAATATGATCTGAAGATATCTTGTGTATCTTCCAACAAGCTTGCCCACCGTTGGCCGCCCCCGAGCCGGGTAGAGACCCTCGGCCGATCCGCTTTTATGCCTTGCTTTTGCCCTGTTCTCTCATGTTTTTGCACAAGTTACTGAGCCGAACCATGCGTTTGGAGTTCTCTTATGATGTCCTTCGTTGATGTTGAGCATTCCCCACTGATTCGTGTTGAGCTTTGATCCGGTTTCGGGTCTTATTCTTGTCCGGATTTCCTTTCATTTGACGCCCACCACACGTTTGACAAAACGTTTGCACAAGGCCGTACATATTTTCCTCCGATATTGAGTCGCTTGAACATGTAGCCATGGAGTAGGCTTGATGGCGATCATTCTCTAACCTCAAAATACGTTTTTTTTTGTCACCGTGATTCAACATGCGTTTTCTTCTCTTTTTTTAGTCTCGTTCGAAGGTGCCTCCGTGTTGTTTTATCCTGTGCATTTTTAATGTTCTCATAGTGGCTGTAAATACTGGCGAGGAAATGAACCAAGATCTGGACGAACACTGATTTCTCACGATGCTTGACTGAGCTTTACTATT
Source organism: Eucalyptus grandis (assembly GCF_016545825.1). Classification (NCBI taxonomy): domain Eukaryota; kingdom Viridiplantae; phylum Streptophyta; class Magnoliopsida; order Myrtales; family Myrtaceae; genus Eucalyptus; species Eucalyptus grandis. The sequence goes on from NC_052619.1 coordinate 30,601,359, forward strand.
GTCTTCCATTTTATATGTTACGTATCTTTGTGGAGTCATAATCGAGGATGGGCCGTGGTCCAATGACTCTGATCCATAACAGGCGTTTTGTGTTGGTGACTTAACTTTTAATGTTGAAGATTGGAGGGCTCGTGTGCTGTGGAGGATAAGGAGAATCCAGAGAGCAGCGGGGGAGATCGACCATATTTTAGAGAGGGAAGAAAATGGGAAATGAGCTTGGGTTGAACTTTAGTAAATCTAGACTGGGCTTAAGTTAATCGAGTCTGGACTTGTTTGGTTTGGGCCCAATTGGTCTTGTGGAATTTGGGTTTAATTCGTTTGAGATTTTATGGACTTGTATAGTTTAGTTTAGTTTGGGCTGGACGTTTTAGGTGAGTTGGGCTTTCGAGTTTAGTTCAGGTTCGTTTCAAGGTCTATGTCTAACTGGGCTCAACAGTGGGAATCTGCCCGCGACTTAGTCCCGCTCGGCGGGCCCGAGCCTAACCGCACTTGATACTTGACACCATGCCGATGTCCTTATTTTTGGTTTTTTATTTTTTAGAAAAAGAAAATTCTAAAAATTTAAAACGGAGAAAAAGTTTTAAAATCTTGAAAAAAAAAATTATTTTGGTTTTTTAAAAACACAATTTAAAAATGCATAAAAATATTTAAAAATATAAAAATATTTAAAAAATTCAAAAAATTCATAATTTTTTTTTTTGGGTAAAGATTTTTTTTTGGGTAAAGAAAAAAATTCATAATTTTAATAAATTGATAAGCAAAAATTCAAAATGCATAAAAAATACCTCTCTAATGTGGTAGAGCGTGACATATAGGTAAAGAAACTCAACCTAACGCCTTTATGGCAGTTTATGGGTTAATTGATCGTGTCAATTCAATTTTTGGAGGCAAAAGTCACTACAGTGCACAATGTGGACTAGGGAATAGAGTTCCTTCAAGAAATAAGTAAAAGAGGCTAGAGAAAAGTGTGAAAGCTAGTACGAGCACCTAGAGGAGATGAATAGGTGCGAAAACAAAATTTTGCAGAGTAAAGTATATAATTTTGCTTTTAAATCAACGCTGCTTAACAATGGATTATGAAAATAAAATTAGACTCTAATAATCAAATAGAGTTACGATCAAAGTAGAAGAGATTAGGGAAGAAAATAAAAACACAAGGTTTATAGTGGTTCAACTTAGTCCAAGCCTACGTCCACTCTTCCAAACTGACAGCCCACCGACTGGATTTCACTAAGAATTAAAAGAGTTGTTATAGTATAGCTCTTCCTTGATTCACAGTGTAGAGATTTTGCTACCCTTCCTCAAGATCTCACAGACGTATAAACTCTCTTTTGAGTACAAGTTCACGCTCAACAATCAAATTGACAAAGAACAAAGAGTTTCAGACTTTGGAATTTCTCTATTGTGCACACACTCAAATAACTGGAACGTCTTCCTTGTATACTTCTTCATGCCATCATATCCGTTGACATTTTCCAAAGGAGTTCTTCCAATCTACCCGTTTGACATAATCAATTAAGGAGATTTCGAGTTATTTAAGGAATATAACGATAGCCCACCAATTCTGCTCGCCCATACAATCAGAATCTAGGTTTCCATAAGTAGAACCTTCCAAGTATATTTCGCCAATCAACGGATCCAAAATCCCTAAATCAATCTCAACTTGAATAATGGATTCCGAGATGCTATATCCAGCCAAGAGATCTTTTCCAGTCGATAGAATCAAATTCTTAACGAAATACTCAGTTCTAGATAAGTCTTCTTCAACGGTCTAGAAACTGTCAATGAGGATATACTTTAAATCTTGAGTCTAGCGGTCCGGCAGTCTTTAGACTTTGATGAAAGAGTCTGCAAGTCTTCATACTAAACTAATGGAAACATTTTGTCAACGTCAAAACTCTCAAGGAAGTTTTCTTTAACAATCTCCCCCTTTTTGATGGTGACAAACTTTCCTACAGATTTGGATATCTTTGACCTGCAAAACAATACTCAAGCAAACATAGATATCTCACAAAAGATAATTGGCTTAGTAATGACAACATTTAAATCTGTATCCACAAGAAATAAGTTAGTCCTGTAAATGAACAACTATCTTTGCTGTGAAATACCAATAGTGCTTAAAATAAACAAACGATCAGACAATCCAAATCCAAATCCAGTCACAACCAAATAACCAAACAAAAGTAAAGTCAATCAAAAAAGTTAAGAGTTAAATCTCAAATCTCAAATCTCCACAACATCTCCCCCCCTTTTGTTAGCATTAAAAAAGTAGAGATAAAAAGAGAATGGAATTAGGATTGCTTTGGAACACGAATAAGTTGGAAATCTCCCATTGACTGAACAATCCCTTCCAGCTTTTTCAAATCTTCCTTCGGTTGAGTCACATCTTCACTCTTGGCATTTGCTTGAACTTGAAGCGTAAGGGCATGAATTTGATCATGCAAGGAAACTAAAGAGGCTTGACCTGCATTTTGCAAGTTCTGAACTTCGCATCCTAGAGCATAAATTTGGCCTCACATATCCATAAGAACATCAAGCATTCTGCGAAAGTCTACTAAATTATCAGTTTGAGTACTGGCTTCTGCATGAATAGGTGTGTTGGCAGATGATGGTAAGTCAGCACGATCACTCAGATTTGGCGATGAAATCTCATAGCCATCCTCAAGGAATTGAGAGGCATAGATGTTTTCTAAATCTGTAGGTGAACGACTAACTCCTTCACTAGTAGCAGCAATTGAAGATGTACCTCTTTTCTCAGCATCTCCCCTTGTTTCATTGCCTTTAAGCTGTGAGAAGTACTCTTCATGCTCTGTTTCCTCTTGTTCACTTCTGCCCTATTCTTCTTCCGCAATCCTTTGTTCCTCTGCTTCTTTCTCCATTGATTCTCTCTCTTCACTCCTTTGTTCGATCTCTTCTACATCTTGATCCTGTCTCTCCTCTATCTCTGGAACAGAACAACATAAGCTTTTCAATGCAAGAGCAGAAATTGTGATATCATTCTCATCCTCTTCATCCTCCAAGATGAGTGCTCTTCTTTTCTTAGATGAAGCAACCATGGGCTCCTTCCCTTTCTGTTTTGTAGCTGAAGAGACCGGGTGAGTATTGACAGGGGTTTTCTTCTTGAATCGCTCCAAAACCTTGTTAAGTTCCATCAGACGCATTTTGGAAACCATTTTCAGTCCCACCACCATTTGATCACATGTTCAAACACATAGAATCCTGGGAGGCTGAATGTTCAAATGTCTAAATAACTTTGTGACAAGTGCTAAGTAAGGAAGTTGGCCATTGTCTTTCACCATCGTTCTGTACATGTGGAACATGATAGTGTGTGGAAGAGAAAACTTTTTGCCAGCATTAATGGCATACATCAGCTTTGCCTCCAAGTTTGAAACATCGGTCTTCGAAGTCGATATGGGTCTGAGGCAATTGATCACTATTTTGTGAAGCAAAATATTTGAGGCATTCATCCTCAAATATGAAATCTTTCCTTCTGTCATTCTATCCCGAACAAGCTCTACCGTCGCACGTCTAATAAACACATTGATTGGTTGGAATTTCCCTTTTTCAACCCCAATCACATCAGCCAATGTATCCATGTCAACTACATAATCCTGATCTCAAACACTGAACGAGAATCTATTCACATCCAAGAAACTTAGATTAGAATAGAAGTAAGCAGTGAGTTCAGCATGAGCCTCTGTCGTTTCATAACAAAATCGTTCTAGTTGAAGAAGATTGAATTTCTCTCGCAGCTTAACATTCAGAGAATCAAGAAAATCAAAATCCACACTTTTAGGGTTAATCACACCACGCTTTAGCAACTTAGAGTACAGTCGCTTATGTTCCTCCAAGCAAAACAAATCTGTCCTTTTGCTTCGAATTTTCGCCGCAACACCCATTCTAGGCTTAAAATAAGTGTACATCTTATCATCATCATTCCCATCAGGTTGACTCAGCCCTCCAACACGTGGATCACTTGGGATATTTGCAAATGCTTCTTCTGCTAACCCCGCAGGAGCAATTCCCAATCGTTCCATTGTGCGTAAAAAGTGGGTTTCATTTTGATACTCTTTCTCTTTAAGAATTCATCAATATAGTTCAAGGGAGTACCACCCTTCTTCAAAGCACAGTAAAACTTAAAAATAAAAGCGAGCTTTTGAGTTCTTACGGGTTCTACATATTCGATGATTTTTTCCTTTTCTCGATTTTCAATATCTTGAGGTCTAGATGGAGAAGATGGATGCTATTGAAAATATTGTGGGCTTTGCTGCTATTTAGGAGATTCTTCTTCCTCCGTAAGGTCAAAATGCTTAGGACCCTCACGCATTTGCTGTGGTCCCTTGTTCGCGATCCTTGAAGACTTTCTTTGAGATGACATTCTTCACAATTTTTGAGAGATTTCAAGCTTGTTTCGCAAGAAAGGTGAAAACTTTTTGAAAATTAAACAAGAGAAGAAATGAGAAGTTGAAGATCTCGTGCCTTCGTAGGGTTTTCGAGTAGAATCGAGAAAACCAACAGTATATAAAGCAGTCGAAACGAGGCATGCGAAACAACGTAAAAGGAAAAATAAAAATGCATTTTAAAAAACAATTGCGTTCTTGAAAAAATAGATAACCGTCATTTTAAAAATAAATTCTTTTTCAAAAAGGAATGATTGCAATAATCACGAAAACTGGGGAATATAACATCAATCAATTACGGATTAATAGATGATCGTACCTTTTCGAGATTTTATCTGAGAGATAAAATTTCTAAAATAGAAATAACTTACAGTCGTGAATCTTGATTGTCAGAGTCTGAGTGTCATTAGACTTTTAGCCCTGAGTCTGAACTTCCTCAGACTTTAAGATATTGAGTCTGGAAAGAATAACTTCAAATTGATTTTTCTCTAAAGGCTTTGTAAAAATGTTCGCCAATTGATTCTTTGAATCAATAAACTGAATCGAGATTTCTCCATTTTGCACATGATCTCTAATGAAATGGTGTCGAATCTCTATATGCTTTGCTCTTGAGTGAAGAATTGGATTCTTGGTGAGATTGATTACGCTGGTATTGTCACATTTGATTTTAGTGCACGAATCATCAATTCCAAAGTCTCTTAGCTATTGCTTTATTCACAGAATTTGTGAACAACAACTTCCAAGAGCTACATACTCTGCTTTTGCTGTAGAAAGGGCTACGGTACTTTACTTTCTTGAAAACCAAGATACTGTCCAGTTACCAAGCAATCGATAGGTGCTCAATGTGCTCTTTCTATCAACTCTGCATCCTGCTAGGTCTGCGTCCAAATATCCAAGAAGAGTAAAGTCTCATTTTTTGGGATACGAGAGACCTAAATTTGAGGTTGAGGCAATGTATTTGATAATACGTTTTGCAGCATTTAAATGAGATTCTTTGGGGTCTGATTGAAATCTGACACAAATACAAACACTAAATAAAATTTCAGGTTTAAAAGCAGTAAGATAAAGAAGTGAACCAATAATATTCATGCATAGCTTCTGGTCAACTTTCTTTCCTCCTTCATCTTTGTCTAGCTTCAAGGAACTTGACATTGGTATATCAGTCTTTTTGCAATTCTCTAGTCCAAACTTTTGGACAAGTTTTTTAGCATATTTTTCTTGATGAATAAAAGTTCCCTCATTCAGTTGTTTCATTTGAAGCCCGAGAAAGAATGTTAGTTCACCCATCATGCTCATTTCAAATTCATCATGCATAGTCTTAGAGAATTTTTTGCATAGATTTTCATTAGAAGATCCAAAAATAATACCATCAACATAAATTTGAACAAGTAAAAAGCTTTTGCTTTCTCTTTAGATAGACAGTGTAATATCTACTTTACATTTAACAAAGTCATTTTGGATTAAAAACTTACTTAATCTGTTGTACCAAGCTCGAGATGCTTGCTTTAAACCATATAGAGCCTTTTTTAGTTTGAATACAGAGTCTGGTTTCCTTGGGTCTTCAAAACCGGGAGGTTGTTCCACATAGACTTCTTATTGGATAAATCCATTTAGGAAAGCGCTTTTGACATCCATTTGGAATAACCTGAAATTCTTATAAAAAAATAAAAGTAAGTAATAATCTAATTGCTTTTGACCTTACTACTGGTGCGTAAGTTTCATCATAATCTATTCTTTCTTCTTGCGTATATCCTTTGGCCACGAGTTTGCTTTGTTCCTTACGACTTTTCCTTTTTCGTTCATCTTGTTCCTGAAAACCCATTTAGCTCCACTGATAGATTTTTCTTTTGGTTTATGAGTCAATTCCCAGACATCATTGATGCTGAATTGCCTAAGTTCTTCTTGCATAGCTTCAATCTAGCTTTTATCAGTTAAAACTTCTTCTATGCTCTTGGGTTCTATTTTAGAAATGAGAACCACAACACTAGACTCTTCACACCTTTTGGATCTTTTGCGAATTCCTTCATTAATATCATAAATAATGAGATCTTTGGGATGATTGGACTTGTGCTTCCAGTTGCTGGTCGATTTGTCAAACCGTTGATCTTTTTCTTCATTTGGTTCTTCAATGATCATTTGTTGCTGGTCTTCTGAAGTCTGAGTTGCTTATGGAGATTTAGATTTTGTAGAGTCTAGAGCAGGTTCAGATTCTTCAGGTTGAGTCTGAATCGATTGATTTTGCATAAAGTCTTGAAATTTGACATTCATCGATTCTTCCACAGATTGAGTATTTTTGTTGAATACTCTGTAAGTTTGCTGGTGGTTGAATATCTAAGGAAGATGCCTTCGTTTGATTTTTCTTCAAACTTATCAACTCAATCATTTGCATTTTTCATTATAAAACATTTGCATCCAAACACATGAAAATACGAAACAATTGACTTCTTTTCTTTGAATAACTTATAGGGAGTTTTCTCCAGAATAGACCTTAGGAAGACTTTATTAATAATATAGCACGCTGTAGAAACTGCTTCAGCCCAAAAACGAGATGAAATGTTACTTTTAATTAAAAGAGCTGTAGCCATTTCCTGCAGTGATCTATTTTTCATTTCCACAACTCCATTCTGCTCTTGAGTATATGGTGAAGAAAACACATGCTGAAAGCCAGATTCATTATAGAATTTAGTATAGTCTTGATTTTCAAATTCACATCCATGGTCTGTCTGTATACTTGAAATAACATACCCTTTCTCATTTTAGACTTTCTTAGCAAATTTTATAAAATAATAAAATGTTTCAGACTTACTTACTAGGAAATATACCCAAGTGAACTGTGAATAATCATCTACAATTACTAGGCAATATTTTTTTTTTTTACCTCCAATACTTTGAGTTTTGGTTGGTCCAAAGAGATCCATATGCAAGAGCTGCAGTACACGATTAATGGATACTTGATTTATTGGTTTGAATGAATTTCTTACCTATTTTCCCAACACGCATGGTGTGCATAGATCAGACTTTTGATATGTCAGTTTGGGTAATCCACGAACAAACTTCTTTGCTAAGATTTTGGCTATTTGCTTCATGTTGATGTGCCCAAGTTTTTTGTGCCATAAGTTTGCTTCCTCTTGAATTGAGATTAGACATTGGGTTTTATCTGGTTTGATATCCAAGAAGTAGATATTTCAATGTCTTTGCCCCGTGAAAGTCTGAGAGGAGTCTTTATTTGTTCCTGAATATATTTCTTCTTGAAAGTTAATTTTGAAACCTGTGTCGCACAGCTGGCTGATACTTAGCAAGTTGTAGTTGAGTCCTTTCACTAAGAAAACATTATTGATCGTGAGACTTTCAATTTTTACGATTCCATATCCCACAATTCTGCCTTTGTTATTTCCTCCAAAATAGACTTTTCCACCATTAATTTGCACAAGTTTTATGAAACAATTTGAGTTTTATGTCATATGTCTTGAGCATCCACTATCCAAGTACCATTTAACATTTTTCTTGATAGTGACCTGCATTTAGAAAAGAAACTCAAGCTTTCTTTGGTACCCATATTTTCTTGGGTCCAATGGTATTAGTACAATATACGGTCTTTGCCCAAGCCCTCTTAACAAGTTTCCAAACTATAGGACATTCGTTCTCAAAATGATCTGAACTATTACACTTAGAATATTTAAGAGCACTGTGGCCTACAGGTTTTACAAAAACTTTTTAGAAATGATTTTTGTAAGAATCTTTTGTAGGTCTTTGTTTAATTCTTTCATTTATCTTAGAAAAATCAATTAGAGTAATGGTTTCAGCAATCATTCTCAAACCTGATTTGTTGAAGTAAGATTTTTGTGTTGAAAGAATCTTTTCTAATTTCTTTGATCCTATAGAGAACCTTTTAGAAATACTTGAGATATCATTTTTCAAAAATGCATTTTCTTTTGAAAGATTGTCTGCACTTTCTTTCAAAGTAATAACACTTTTATCTAAATTTTCGACCTTTTCTTTCCAAATAGTCTCCCATTGCTTCAATGCAGAATTTTCCTTCCTTTTGAGAGAGGTTTTGAGAGTAAGACACAATTCATCAATGTATTTAGAGACTTTAATATGAACTTTTAAATTACTTACCTTGATTTTACTATTTGAGTCTGAGTCTGTCTTAGAATCTGAATCTGAGTCTGATTGTGACATGAGATAAATATTGGCATAATCATCATCACTTTTCTCACATTCGGTATCACTATAAGTTTCTGCTTTAAGTGTCTTTCGATATTTCTCAACTTTTCTTTTCTTTCTCTTCAGCAGGGGACAATTGGGTCTGATGTGTCCCTTTTTCTTGCATTCAAAGCAGACTACATCCTTGTTGGATTCATCATCCTCAGCTGATTTATTTTGTAGCTTTTGAGAACATTGTTTCTTTGGATTGAATCTTCTTCCCTTTCTATTAAGTTCTCTGACCTTTCTTATCATGAGAGCAAGCTCTTCATCGTCCATATCGTTTTTAGAATCTTTGACATCAAAATCATTATTAGATTTTAATGCAATGGATTTCTTACCTTTGGGATCTTCATCTTCGTTGATTTGCTCCACTTCATAAGACTGAAGAGTGCCAACCAATTCTTCAATGGAAAGTGGCATGATTCTTTGTGTCTCCCTTATCGAGTTCTTTATGTGATTCCAATCTTTGGACAGTCCACGCAGTAACTTGTTAACCTTCATGGGTCCAGAGATTGGTTGACCTTGTACTTAAGACCATTCACGATTTCTGTAAAATGACTAAATATATCAGTGATAGATTCTTCTGGTTTCATCTTGAATGCTTCATATTGACCGAGCAAAATATTGATTCTGGTTTCTTTCACTCGATCGGCTCGTTCATAGGTGATGTGCAATCTATCCCAGACTTCTTTAGCTGTTTCACAGGAAGATATTCTGTTATATTAAGTAGGAGATAATGCACAATATAAAGAATAAATTACTTTTGCATCAAGAGCTTGTCTATTGATTATCTCTTCTTGAGTCATTTCACTGGACTCAACAGATTCTTTTCCTCTTTCTGAGACTGTTGCAGCTTTAGAAATGATTCTTTTTTCTACCACGTCTCGTTCCAGAGGATCCTTTGATCTTAGGAATGCATTCATCTTGTTTTTCCATATGTTGTATTCATTTCCATCAAAATAAGGCGGTCTAGTATTGTTTTGCCCTTCAACCAGACTTGGAGCTAACATACTAGCTATGGATCTTTAACTCTGAAGTAAAAATACTTTAACTTAAATGAGTACATAGGCTCTGATACCAATTGTGAAAGCTAGTACGAGCACCTAGAGGGGGTGAATAGGTGCGAAAACAAAATTTTGCAAAGTAAAATATATACTTTTGCTTTTAAATCAACGTTGCTTAACAATGGATTATGAAAAGAAAATTAGACTTTAATAATCAAATAAGTTACGATCAAAGTAGAAGAGATTAGGGAAGAGAATAAAAACATAAGGTTTATAGTGGTTCGGCTTAGTCCAAGCCTACGTCTAATCTTCCGCACCGACAGCCCACCGACTGGATTTCACTAAGAATCAAAAGAGTTGTTACATTATAACTCTTCCTTGATTCACAGTGTAGAGACTCTGCTACACTTCCTCAAGGTCTCATAGAAGTATAAACCCTCTTTTGAGTACAAGTTCACGCTCAACAATCAAATTGACAAAGAACAAAGAGTTTCAAACTTTGGAATTTCTCTATCGCGCACACACTCGAATAATTGGAATGTCTTCCTTATATACTCCTTCATGCCATCACACCCGTTGGTACTTTCCAAAGGAGTTCTTCCATTCTACCCATTGGACAGAATCAATTAGGGAGATTTTGAGTTATTTAAGGAATATGACAATAGCTCACCAATCCTGCCCGCCCATACAATCAGGATCATGTTTCCATAAGTAGAACCTTCCAAGTATACTTCGCCAACCAATGGATCCAAAATCCTTGAATCAATCTCAACTTGAATAATAGATTTCGAGATGCTATATCCAGCCAAGAGATCTTTTCCAGTCGATAGAATCAAATCCTTAACGAAATACTCAGTTCTGGATAAGTCTTCTTCAACGATCTAGAAACTATTAATGAGGATAGACTTTAAATCTTGAGTCCGGCGGTCCGGCGGTCTTCAGACTTTGATGAAAGAGTCTGCAAGTCTTCAGACTAGACTGATGGAAACGTTTTGTTAGCTTCAAAACTCTCAAGGAAGTTTTCTCCAACAAAAAGGAGGAGGATATGTCCATCATGTTCACATGGAATGGAGCTGCAATTGGACTAGACTATTGACTACATGGCACGATGATAAGGAGGTGGAGCAAGGCGACCATTCGCTTGTGCTGAATCGATGAGCACAGTAGTGGATTGTGTTGTTAGAGGAGGAGCAAGGAGACTCTTTTGCTAGATAGATGACGACCGTGGAAAGTGCTGCTCGTGTGTAGGTGTTATACTGGGGAAGAGAGTGATGGGCAAAGCTTAATTTGTGGTAGTAGGCTTAGTTTTATGCCAGCGAGATTTTTGAACTGAATCGCGACAGTAAAATGAATAACTATCGGGTTTTCATGAAGAGACGAGGCATTGATCTTGAGTAGTAGCAATGACAATGGTTCAATTGCTTAACTTCAATGTTACAACGTGTGGTTTATCTATAGGAACAATAACCAATTGCAAAAGATACCATTAAATGTAAAATACAACTAATCTATACACAAGCTTGACCAAGTATATATCCCAGGAGATCAACATGGGTCAAGATCCCATAATGTACTACAGTTTTTGCTTATATGCTTAACAACATTCAAATGAAAAAGAAAATGGCATATTATAGGAAGAAAGACTAAACTAATGATTCCTATGTTCCTAGTAGAATTTCATTATTGGTTGATGAATGAATGCTCACTTCGCAAAGTCACAACATATTTGATATCTCGAAAGTTGGCCACTTTCAAAACATATGAAATAGTTATTTCATCAATGCACGACTGATGAATTTACAATGAACTAATTACTTACGAGTTAACTAATCTATTGAACGAGACCATAAAGGGTTAAAACATGACACATCAAATAATTCAATCAAATCAACCGCTTGATCATAAGGATTGACAAGGTTTAATACTACGTTATTATAAGTCAATTAGCAAACCAATATAAATTGATTCGACAGAAGTATGTAATCGATTTATGGGTGGTTCCGCATGATTACAATACTTACGTGGAACGATGATAAATCGATTTTCTATTAATCTTATACTCAGGATACGTAATTGAACCCTTGCGATTACATGACAACTGAGGTCATCCACGATTTAAAGAGGTACAAATGTGGATTGAAAATTATCAACCATGGGTCAACCGTGCGAAAACCTCTAAAAACAACCCGATAGTTTAGGTCATACTAAAGTTGCATTTGATTGATTTTAACCATGAAATTAAATTCGATTATGGGTATCAAACTTTCAAGAATTTCAAAACTAACTTATTGGACATCGCCTTATTGTCCGTCAAATTATTGGCAAGTTCGAAATTTTGGAAAATGGAATTATCAAACGGAAAATGGAAGTTGAAAAGGGAACCGAGCCTAGTGGCAAAGTTGTGAATTTTGGCAAAATCTTGATTTTAAAGAAAAAGGAAAACGAAAATAAAATTGAGGGGACAAAATACTAGGTGAAGAGGAATTAAGGGGGAGTGGGTGAAGGGGGAAATCATGGATTTTAGGGAAAAATCTTGGAAAAATACTTCTCTCTCTCTCTCTCTCACTCTCTCCTTCCCCCCCCATGGCCCCTCCCCTCCATTTCCTTTTTCCTTTGCCTAGTCCTCCACCCCTCCATTCTCCTCCTCCTCCTCCTCCTCCTCCTCTTCTTCTTCTTCTTCTTCTTCTTCTTCTCTTCCTTGTTTTGTTCCTTTTGACTGTCCATCTCACCACCACCTCTCACTCACCGCCACTCACCATTGTCCGAGCCACCACTTGTTCCGCTGCTCGACCACCAAGGTTGGTCGCCCCTCAACCTCACTGAACCGCCACATTGTTGCTCACTCACCGCTGCAAGCTCTAACCGCCCATGCCATCCTTCACCGTCATCCACCACCACCGCTGTCTTCACCTCAAGTTGTTGCCACCACCACCATTGAGCTCTCAAGCAAGGTGGCCATGAGCCTTAAAGCTCACCATGCTATGCCGTTGCCCCACCATTGGTGCCGTGAATGCCGCATCCTCGACATCATCATGTCGTTGTCGCCCCTAAGTCCGTCGCCACCGGAAAACCCATGAGTTAACTCCTAATCCTTGATTAGGCAGCTAATAACATTTAAGGGTAGGTTTAGTTTAGGTTAATGGTGGTTATTAACATATAATGTTGATTCCGTGCTAACCATGGTTAAGGATGGGTTAGATTAAGGCCAACTGAGATTAGTCTTAATTAAGGATAATTAGTTTAATTAATCGTAATTATTTTAATTAATGATGATTAATTTTAATTAACTATAGTTATATTAATAAATTATAGTTAATGAATCGCGATTAGCCTAATTAATCACGATTGGCTTAATTAATCGTGATTAGTGTAAATTAGTGATTGTTAGTCGTTAAGTAGAATTTTATGCTCGTTTTTCTAGATGAGTTTGTCCATAATTCTGATTGTTTGAGTTTGTGATGCCATGTTATCATTGTTCAATGATAAGTTTTATTTACTATTTCAAAAGAAGGTTTGATGGATAAGAAAATAGCAAATTTTAATGTGTCGGGTTTGGACATCAAGTTTTACGCATTAAACGGGACAATGGGGTTTTAGAGTGAAAGTATGCAAAATTTGGCAGATTGATTTTTAGTACGTGATCACGTGTGAATATTGTACTAGAATTTTAAGTGTAAAAATTTGCCAAAGTTGGTTATTTGGAGCACAAACTCTTTTGTGTTGGGCTAATGAATGGCAAATAATATTGGTTTAATTGTTGGTGTGCTTGCATGGTCATTTAATCGAACTCATTACCTAATAGGAGTTTGGAGGCGATGCCTGATGTTTATCAAATGCCCAACGGGGATTTGGATGCCAAATCGTTGTTGAGGCCAGACCAATACTCTTTTCTGGAATGCCATTTAGGTGGGGTTTTTAGACAATGATGTGTCCGATGGGGTGAGACGATGCTTGATTAGGTCGAAAGACTACCGACTTGTGTGCTGGCCGTGGCCCGAGGGATCATAATAATTTGAACACATGCTTGACCATACACCTAATTATTGCAGATTGTGTTATGATTATTGTTTACACTAGTTGCATTGATATTACCATATGTGATGTACTAATGTGCAAGAGTGTACCAAGGCAAGGTAAGTTGTATATCGTGTGCATTTAGACCGTCTCCAAGACGAATTCACGTCCTAACCGAGACTTAGGTTGTTAATTCATTGAGATTTTTATCTCACACTATTCTTGTTGAATATTTTCAAGTTCGTAGTATGGAAAACCATCGCGTGTGGTTTGGGCGGGCATGCCTAGCGTCACTTTTGATTGGCCTCATCGTTAGTGAAGTTTACATTAACCTTGATCTTGTAGGTTTTTGAGATGGTCAGCAGGAAGTGGCCGTAGAAAGGCTTGTAATTATTAAACTTTCTAGGATTAACTATTTATAAATGAAAGTGTTGCTTTTGCAAATGTTTGTTGTGTTTTTACTTGTGGCACCCCGAAACGCCTAAGCTCACCACAGATACCAAAGAAGAACCTTAGTTCCTAGGTTTATTTATTTTTTTTTTTAATAACGGTCCCAGCGCATCTTATTTGCGGAAGCATAATCAAGTCTTACCAATTCTCCCTCCAACAATCATGATGCAATGCACACCACTAAATGCCATAAGAAAAGATAAAGCCAAGACACTTTTATTTACATATTTTCATGATGGATTTTCTTGGGTCGGTACAACAAAAGAAAGGCCAAGACTTTTAACTACACTCGGCCATAACCCCTAAAAGAGACAACTTGACCCTCTATGTCGATCATTCAAAATCCTCCATCTACTAGTGTCGGCTATTGTCCAAAAAGTAGCAGCTCCTACTCCTCACATCTCAAGACTCCTGGAAATGATTCGGCTGGACCTAGTGCTATAACAAAACCAACAACAAACTTTCAAAGACTGCTAGATATCCTTTTGGATTTGAAGGGTCAGCAATATGGTTAATAGTTTGAGATGAAGAACCTCAAGATAGCTTTAAAGTCAACTTCAGACTCTCTACAAGAATAGATACAAGCTCTAAAGCTTCAAGTACAAGAAACTACAAAGGGTGAGGACATCGAGCAATTGAATGAGATTCTGAAGAAGCTGGAGGAGACTGTCAAGTCTATGGGGGATTTCTAGATCGTTCGCATCCCCAAACAGTCATGATTTTTACTCAACTCCTTCTATAGTCATTCTCCACTTTTTGCTACTGACAAAAAGGGGGGAGAGTTTATGCAAATTTGACTTGACTTATCTTTTGGGTACTTTTTGCTTGGTTTGATTTTGATGACTTTTTACTTGGTATTTTTGACTTTGGTACTTTTTGGTTTGGTTTTGGACTGACTTTGAACTTGTATACTTTGGATTTTTTATTGCTGTTTGACTTTGAATCCTTTTGACGCTTGCAGTAACCAAGTTTGTGATATTGATTGTGGCTGGATAGTTATTTATCTTATTTTGCAGGATTAACTTTTTTTTGTGGCTGCAGAATCAATGTTATCTAGGTCTTAATCAACTTATTTTTATATAAGATATCACGTATTGTTTAAGTGTTGTTTTGTAGGTCAAAAGTATTCAAATCTGCAAGAAAGTTTTGTCACCATCAAAAAGGGGGAGATTATTAGAAAAAACTCATTTATTATTTTGAAGCTGACAAAACCTTTCCAAAAGTCTAGTCTGAAGGACTCCAGATTTTACCGTCAAAGTCTGAAAACTGCCAGACTTTAATCTCAAAGTCTACCCTCACTGACAGTTTCCAGACCGAAGAATGAAGACTTATCCAAATGCGGGATTATCTTCGAGGATTCGATTCGTATGGTTTGTGGATGACCTTATGGCTGGATATAGCACCTGCTTGATTGATTATTCTTATTGGAATCTACTCTGATATGAAGATCTTTTGAAAGATGAAGTATACTTTGAAGGTTTTACTTATGTAAGCCAAAATCCTGATTGTATGGGTGAATAGAATTGACGGGCTTTCATCACAAATCATCTAACGACTCACCTTAATTGATTCTGTCCAACGGGTAGATTGGAATAATTTCTTTGGAAAGTTCGACGGTTGTAAAGGCATGAAGGAGTATTTAAGGGGGACTCTCTAGTTGTTCGAAGTAGTGTGTGAAATAAAAATTTCAAAGTCTAAAGCTTTCTAGTTCCTTGCTCTTTCACTCATCGAGCTTAAAGTTGCATACAAAAGAGAGAAACTCTTAGTGAGACTTTGTGAGAGACTAGTAGAGACTCTTCACTGAAAAAGTCAAAGATCATAAGTTGTAAAATCTCTTTTAATTCATAGTGGAATCCAATCAGTGGGCTGTCAATGCGGGAGAGTGGACGTAGGCTTTATCTAAGCCGAACCACTATAAACCTTGCGTTCTTATTCTCCTTCCTTAACTCTTTATCTTTATTATAGCTTTATATAATTGTTTAAAGCTAATTACGTACTTACTTTATTATCTTTTAAAGGCAATTTACTTTACTAAGTCTTACTGAAAATTTTTATACACCTATTCACCCCCCTCTAGGTGTTTGTACTAGCCCTTTCAAGATTAAGGCTAATTGAGATTAGGCTTAATTAAGGATAATTTTCTAATTAATCGCAATTATTTTAATTAAAAATGATTACTTTTAATTAATTATAGTTATTTTAATTAATGATAGTTAGTATTAATTAATCGCATTTAGCTTAATTAATAGCGATTAGTGCACGTTAATAATGGATTAGTTGTTAAGTAGAATTTTATGCTCATTTTTCTAGATTAGTTTGTGCATAATTCCAATTGTTTAAGCTTATGATGCCGTGTTATTGATTGCTCAATGATAGGCTTTATTTACTATTTCAAAAGAAGGTTTGATGGGCAAAAAAAATAAAAATAGTAATTTTTGCGGTGTTTGGTTTGGATGTCAAGTTTTACATGTTAAACGGGGCAATGGGGTTCTAAAGTGAAAGTGTGCAAAATTTGATGGATAAATTTTTGGTACATGCCCACGTGCGAATATTTTACTAGAATTTTAAGTGTGAAAATTTGTCAAAGTTGATTATTTGGAACACGAACTCTTTAGTACTGGGCTAATTAACGGCAAAATATACTGGCTTGATTGTTGGCATGCTCGAGAGATCATTTAATTGAACCCCTCACCCAATGAGAGTTTAGGCGCGATACCCAATGTTTATCGAATGCCCAGAAGGGGTTCAGATGCCACGTCACGATTGAGGTTAGACTGATGCTTCTTTATGGAATGCTGTCTAGGGGGGTTCTAAATGATATCGTGCTCGATGGAGCAAGATGATATTTAGAGAGCAATCGCTTGGCCAAAATCTGTTGAGAGTAGAAATTGAACTTGATCTTGCTCTATCACAGATTGCAACAAATGTTTGAAGCTTCCTGTAAACCTCGTGGCAAATCTAAAAAGGACAAAGCAAAGTACTATAGCAATATGTTAGGGACATCACTATTCATAGTCATAGTTCATATCATCTATAATAATTCCCGATCGGATTTTTGAAACCTCTATTTGTTTCGGACCCATGGAGATCAGTAGGTTTGCCAATGAAAAGGTAGTAGAGGAGGGGAATAGCTTGATCAAAATCTGCCGAGAGCAGAAATTGAACTTGATTTTGCTGTCACCAATTGTCACCAATGTTTGAGTCTTCCTGAAAAGACTGTTGACTTGTGTGTTGGCTATGAATCAAAGGGTTGTAATAATTGGAACATGCACGTTTGACCGTGCACTTAATTATTGTGCATTGTGTTTTAATTATTTTTTATGTTTGTTGCATTGATCTTTTTATTACATGTGATATACCCAAGGCAAGGTAAGTTGTATATCGTGTACATTTAGGTTGCCTTAGAGACAAATTCGCATTTTAGTCGAGACTTAGGCTGTTAACTCGTTAAGATTTTTATTTCACCTCGTTGTTATTAAATATTTTCATATTCATTGTATGGAGAACAGTCACGTGCAGTTTGGCGTCCTGATGGACCAAGATGCAGGCATACCTGGTGTCATTTTTGGTTGGTTTCGTTGTTAGTGAAGTTTAGGTTAACTCTGACCCTATAGGTTTTTGAGATGGTTAGTAGGAAATGGCCATAAAAAGGCTTGTAATTATTAAACTTTCCAAGATTAATAGTTTATAAATGAAAGTGTTGTTTTTGGGAATGTTCATTGTATTTTTACTATCCCTATTTTTCGTTGTTTGACTAGATATTATTTATATTAAATGCTTCCACTTGCATTTAATCAAAAGATTAAAGACTGGGTCGGTGATAAGTCCTGAAACATTGCAGTTTAATTGATCATTGAGGAATGCTCACACGTTCAGGGTTCAAGGTGCGACACTATATATCTCTAAAATAAATATTTCAATTAATCAACTTCTAGTCCATGCAACGCATGGGACTTCAATTAGTTTGATGATAAAGGTTTGTTGCCTCGTCATTTGACATTAGATTTTTGTAACTATGTTAATTCAGCACCTGCAGACTATTTTATATTTGTTTATATTGATCATTAGGTTAATATCAAGAGGAAGTTTCATAGAAGGTTAGTGGTAGGGTTGGGACAGAGTTTAGCTTGAGGACGCTTAATAACTTAATTATAACTTTATCCAAAAGGCCTCATTGTTTAGGAAATTCGAGGTCCCGTCCCATGTGCATCGCATATGAATTTGGATCCACTTTTTACACGATTATAAATGTTTCTTGGTACCAGCAGCACCGGCCGAACGCATAAGCAACGGCACAGGCTTTCATTTAGTTTCGTACAGCTAAACGAGTAATATAGTAATCATACCAAAAGAGAATGCAAAATCATTGTGCTTACCTGCCCCCACAACTTGCGTTTAATCGAAAGATTAAAGACTGGTCGGGGATAAGTCCTGAAACGTCACAGTTTAATCAATCTTTGAGGAATGCTCACGCGTTCAGGGTTCAAGGTGCGACACTATATATCTCTAAAATAAATATTTCAATTAATCAACTTCTAGTCCATGCAACGCGTGGGACTTCAACTAGTTTGATGATAAAGGTTTGTTGCCTCGTCATTTGACATTAGATTTTTGTAACTATGTTAATTCAGCACCTGCAGACTATTTTATATTTGTTTATATTGATCATTAGGTTAATATCAAGAGGAAGTTTCATAGAAGGTTAGTGGTAGGGTTGGGACAGAGTTTAGCTTGAGGACGCTTAATAACTTAATTATAACTTTATCCAAAAGGCCTCATTGTTTAGGAAATTCGAGGTCCCGTCCCATGTGCATCGCATATGAATTTGGATCCACTTTTTACACGATTATAAATGTTTCTTGGTACCAGCAGCACCGGCCGAACGCATAAGCAACGGCACATGCTTTCATTTAGTCTCGTACAGCTATACGAGTAATATAGTACTCATACCAAAAGAGAATGCAAAATCATTGCGTTTACCTGCCCCCACAACTTCCTCTCATTTACAAATTAAATATCCTAGCAATTAAGAGGCCTAAACAAGTTTCGACCCCGTTGGAAGATTCTCGACCTCTTCTTGTCTCTTTCCTTCCTTTTCATCCACTTACTCGCAATTGAGTTAAATTGTCAAAAAGAAAAAGTTGCGGACAGACACGAAAGGTAAAGTTATCCATGCGTCTCTCCCTATTGCTTCTTCCAACATATAATAGTGTCCGGCCACGCGTTCTCACTTTCCGCGCGTTTAGATGGGGCTTTCACAAGGAATTGAATGGAAGCTTCGCGTGTCCATTATTTGAGTATGACTTAAATATAGCGACTCGCCTTCTATCGTTTATGCCTACGACAAAAGGACAATTAAGCACATAAAATATTTGGCTGTAGTTGATTCCACCTTATCTTGACTCAAGTCGCCTACTATTACTCACTGCCAATTTCATCGGCAATTTTTTAATCCCTTGCAATTAAAGTCTTATGGGGAGGATTGGCTTTCTTGTGGTGGGATTCCACCTTAACTTCGCTCTTACATTTTAATCAAGCGTGTAAGAACTATGCCATATCTTGAATGAATCCAATTTGATCTTGCTTAGAGAGATAAAAATTCGATATGGACTTATAAGCAGTCCCATTCGGCTAATGGTAGTGATACTGTCCACTTTGATGGCCGCTCGCTCTCCTTGCACAGTTTTTAAAAATGCTTTATACTCATTTGAGCTTATGGGAGACTTATCTATCAAGATAATAGACCTACACATGGACAATCATGAGTGAGAGACCTATTTGATACCCAACATCCCAAATAGCTATCTTCGTGATCACGCTTAAAACGAAACTAATTGGTACAAAGCTAGTTTTGTGATCACACTACCACCCCGAGCTTTGTTAACAATGGCTAGTGACCCTCGCACTATAAATGGCTAGGGTTGCTGGCCCTTGCTTGCGTCATGCAGTTATGGCACCACACAAAAGAAAAATAAAAATTTAAGAAAAAAATTGGAGAAAAACTAATGAATAGACGATAATTCAAGAAAAAAAGAAAAGGAAAAATGAGACCCATAGAGAGTGCAACCCTCGGTAAAAGTTGTTTTGAGGGTTTGGAGAGGGTGGAACTGCCCCCACTTCGTTGCTTTATCTCTTCTCCTTATAATGTCCATGAGCAGAGCTTGCAATTCTTTTTTTTTTTTTTTTTCTGTCCTTCATCCTCCTAACCATTTAAAGTTCGATTGAACTTGAAAAATATTGAATCAAATAGTTTGATATTTTAGAATTTTAAGTCGGTTTAATGAGCTTATTGAAGATAAAATATTTGACCTCTTGTTAGGGAGGTAGACCGATTGAAAGGAGAAATCACGAGCTAGTCTAGTTTCTCATGAAAAGGTAAGCTTTATTATTTTCTTCTTTTCCCCTCTCTCTTCAGGGTTCTAGAATATTTATACATATATAATCATCATTTTATCCCCTTTCAAAGATACTAACTTATACTGAAAAATGGAGAGGGCTAAACGTGAACCAAATTGCTTGCACGAATGGAGATACGTAAAAAAATAAGTTTTATTTTGCTTTGGTATTGAGTATTTGATCTGATTCTTAATACGAGGATGCTAATTTTAATCCCCGTCAGCCCTTTCTCCTCCTCCTCCTCCTCCTCCTCCTCTTTATATCATTTTTCGCAATTGCCATATCCATTTCATCTTCCTTGAATCTTCATGACATTGCATTGGGAGTACTCAAGATCAATTCTCAAGTTCCTTTTCTTGATCATTACTCATTAGGTAAGATAAATAACAATCCAGATTATAATACCTAGCCTCTTAGAATCACATAGCCAATGAAGTTCCTGTACCTTTCTTAGTGCTTGATCAAACGTTTTATATATTTCCTCGTGAATCCTCTTCTATTGACCTGTCTCATCGCTGTTATGATTAGTCAACTGAAGTCAATAATTCTTTTAGTTTTACGGATTCTTCTATTGCGAGTTTTGCCCCCCATGTTAGTGGCCAGGAAAGAGGATATTTGTAGGCTCCTTCATGATGAAGTAAATGCAAGGAAATGAGAAGGTGAAGTCAAGACACGAAGCTAGTAGTTAGCAAAGGCCTTGAAGGACCAATATCTTCCAATACAAGGTCGCATTCACGTGGCAAGAGATTTTATAAAATTGAAAGACTTGAGAATTGCTGAAAAGGAGGAATCAAATTTTGAAGTCTCTTAAGTATTTGTTAAGGTCTTCCCTACCGTATTTGACTATATTAAGGTAAATTCAGCTATGAAATCAAAGATCTTTTACTTATTCTATTTGCTTATTCTATGTTATAGAATTCATTTGAATACGTGGAAGTGCTACTATATATAGAGTATAGCTCAAGGTAGTTAAAGGGGGCTCGGCTGTAGTTAAAGCATCATTTTCATTGTTAGCAAATGAAAAATGACATTTTAAGAAGAAAAGCTAAACTAATGATTCTATATTCATTAGAAAAATTGTGTTTTTTGTTGATAAATGAATGCTCACTTCGCAAAATTACACCATATATCTCCAAAACAAATACTCAAAGAACTCAACTTCAGCCTGTTGCAACGCAGGGACTTCAACGAGTTTGATAATAATGGATTATTGTCTCGATCTTATGCATCATACTTTTGTTGCTACACAAATTCATCACCCGCAGATTATTATTATTATTTTTTAAATTGTTTATCTTGATCCTTATGTTACATCAAGAGGAAGTTTCATAGAAGGGAGCGGTAGGACCGGGAGGGACTTGGGCTTCGAGAGGTTTAATGGCTTTGATAATATTATCTCATCGTGAATTTTTCTTAAAGGACCTCATAGTTTAAAAAGTTTGTCCTTGTGTGTTTGATTCCGTCACTATGTGGAGCACATATGACGTTAATATCGTGATAGATTTGCATTTAACATGCGTGAATCATTTCAGTAGATCGGGATCCATTGATGATAAATAAATTTGACAAAGGAAAAGGACCGCTTATCGTATCCATTATTGTTCTTTTGTTTTGTTTTTTCCCTATTCCACCAAATCCAGGCGGACGCAAAAGCAACTCTACATGCTTTTACTGTCTTTCTCGTGCAGCGGGATGAGCAATATAATAACCTTAACATGTCTTGCCTCAGCAAGCTCATGGTCATTATCTGAAACGTGGTTGCCCCTGCTATCGCTCTTCAGATTTCCAGCAAACAGCAAAATTAGTCAACGTCACTTTTTTTTTTTTTGGTAAAGCAGTCAACGTCACTTTTGAAGGCAACTTTTGCGAAAAATTATGGAATAGAATAGAGTTTGTATCATAAAAGCATCTCGAAATGATATACCCATTTATATCAAATTAATCGTGTCACAAAAACTTTTGAAATAGAAAATTGGATTATGATATAAACCAGAATTTGGAGCAAGCATACTATTCCACATACACGCACTCTTGGCCTTAGAATAGGAACTATCTATTAGCCATCAAACTCTTTTCTGAATTTTAGTTCGTATCATAGAAAATTTATTGTTATCACCGTTTTTCAGGTGACTGAGCTTCCGTTCTTTGCATGCAAAGTGCGCCTCGGTCATTCTGGGGTCCAAGACGTTCTTTCACTAGGCCCGCTGAATGAGTTCGAAAGGTTTGGAGTTTTGTAATTTTGAAATTCTTTAAGTCTGCTGAAATTACACCAGAGGAAGATGAAAGTTTTTAATTTCAGCCTTGGTTTGTTAACCTGTAAAGCTGGGTTGGAAGAGGCAAAGAAAGAGTTAACAGAGAGTATTCAGAAGGGCGTTTCATTTATCAAGAAGTGAGCGGGTGGCCTCTTCATAGTTTCCGGTTATTTTCTACTCAGAATTGGTTCTTGGGAATAAAGTGGTCCAGACGTGGGAAGATATCGAAATTTATTCTGCATAGCTGACGTAGGAAAAAAAAAGTTTTTCTTTTCTTAAATGTAAGGTACTCAAATGGTAATTTGTGTAATAACAAGGTGGACGGATGTTTGTATATTAAAGTTCTATGTCCATCTTTCTCGTCTTCGTGTTTGCATCGGCCTTTCTCGACTTTCTCGTGCTCCTGCACCTGTAGTGTTGCCTCGAAGTTGCACTTCAATTGGGCAATGCTGCTATAAGCAAATGATGGACAGAGGGAGCTGAATAAGCTGAAGCTTGTCTTTGGCACTAGGCTTGAAGTCTGAGAGACTCAAGTGCAGCTTTTTGTGGCTTTATCCAGATGATTAAAGGGACAAACGAGCAGAGAGACCATTACAGAGGCTCTTCTTGGTTAGTGGCCAGAGGGAGTTGAAATTATCAGCTGAACACGAGCAGAAGTTTGAGAATGATGCCTTTACACCGATTCTCCCAATCACCAGCAGCAATTTCTCGCACCAAGTTCTCTCTACGTGGAGCATTTATGGTAAAAGATTGTCCATAGTAAAAGATTGTCTGCTTTAGGTTTGCTTTATTTTATGAAAAATATTTTTCTAAAAATTATTGATCATATAAATTGAAATACATTGAAATTATTAGTTAATGAATAATATTTTTATTATCGATAATAATTTATATATAAACATGATTGTGGACAATGAAGATTTTTTCTATTAATTTATTTTGATAAATGATACAAATAATTATTTTTAAGGAATATTTTTAATTTATTTATTTTTTGCGAAACAAATAAAATTTTAATATTTTCTCAGAAGCTTCGAGGAGGTGTCTTTCTTCTTTTTTTGGGTCGAATTTTTTCTTTCACTTTTGAAAGTTCAAGTAAAATTTGTTCCCACAATGAAAGTAACCTAAGCCCCCGAAGGGGATAACTCAGATATATAAAATAAGGCTAAAAGAGTACGCCTCTCCGGCCTTTTAAGGTCTGTTCTCGGGAGCCAGAACCAAACCCTACAACGTGTTGACTTTCAACAACTTTCTACTTTCGAGTTCTCACTCTCAGATCGGGCTCTCTCTTTTCTCCGGCGGCGCCTTTCGATCTTCCCCTCTCTAGTCTCGACTCAGTCGCTGTCTCATCTCCGTCGGCCGTCCATAAGGTATTCTCTCTTTATATCGGTTTCGTTTTCGATTTCTTCGGTGATTTGCCATAGCCAATCAATGGCTG
The DNA here is from genome assembly GCF_016545825.1 of Eucalyptus grandis. NCBI lineage: Eukaryota > Viridiplantae > Streptophyta > Magnoliopsida > Myrtales > Myrtaceae > Eucalyptus > Eucalyptus grandis. The sequence goes on from NC_052619.1 coordinate 30,625,522, forward strand.
CGAGTCGCGACTGAACATGCCCACCACAGTTTTTCTTTCCTTTATTTTTAAACTTCCCCCAATTGATGTCTCCCCTCAACCAAGCACATTGACAATTTTCATCCCGCTCGATTCTGTCTCTAGTCTCGATTGCTTCGTGCGATGGCACCACCCAACAACACATCGGGAATGGAGTTTGAGGTGTTCCTGAGTTTTAGGGGACCGGATACTCGGGACAACTTTACTAGTTGCCTCTATTATGACATGGTCGAGAAAGGAATCCGCGTCTTCAAAGACAACGAAGAGCTCCGAGTCGGTGAGCAGATTGGTGGAAAACTTCTGCAAGCCCTTGATGACACTCAAATCTATATTCCCATCTTCTCTAAGGGCTTCGCTTCCAGTGTATGGTGCCTCCGTGAGGTTGCGCATATGGTAGATTGCACTTCAAAGTCGAATGGGAAGAAAGAGATCCTCCCCCTGTTCTTTGATGTGAAGCCGGATGATGTCAAGCTCAGAACTGAATTGTACAGTAATGCCTTGTCTGAGCATGAGAAGAAGTATGAACCCGATGAGGTGAAGCGCTGGAAGGCTGCTCTTCGTGAGGTTGCAACTAGACTAGGTTGGAAGCGGGATGGGAAAGAGTAAGTTTCCACAACTTATTCCAGCTATTAATTTTAATATAATCCAAAAGGGAGGCAATTTTTCTTATAGATTTTAAAATATCTCATATTCAATTTATCTTGCAGTAACTATAATTTCTCCATATTATTGATACCATAGTCGAAAAAATCTAATCCGAATGTGGAAGTCATTGTCAATTTATTGTTAAACGCTAAGTTAGCATCCTGTTTGGTTGTCAAACACCTAAAAACAAATTTAAATAGCAAAATAAATATCTTTCGACATTTTAGAAAAAGGTAAAGTAGGAACAACAAAAAGACAGATATTAACGCTTACTCTGTGTAGATCAAACGGACTAATTTTGTCCTACTAGCATACCAACTAATTATATATTTGATCATTCTCTAAATATTGCCTGTACATTAAAAAAACTAAAACCTATTTCAACAAAGGACGATTTATCAATTTTATGTAGATAAGGAAGCAGCTGGATCCGGTCACATCTTCTCCACCATAATTAAACAACCTATATAGACTTCTATGGATGGTGACTTTTATCTAAAAATTCTCACGGTTAATC